>NW_007729498.1:142423-206869 GCF_000696425.1 Galeopterus variegatus
GGCCCCCCCCCCCCCCCAAGCACAATCTTCTGTTCTGGTAAAAAATAGCAATTAGTCAACAGAGGACAAACTATTCAAGAACTATAGCATCTATCAAGTGCTTGCTATGTGCCAGGCACGCTTCAAGGCCATTTTTAAGAACTGAATTATTTAATTCTAAAACTTCTGTATATGGAGAGGTTCTATCATTGCCATTTTCACATGAGAAAATGAAAGCACAGAGATGCTACAAAACTTAGACAAGATCCCACATCATGTGCAATTTGTAATTCTAACTGGAATCCAAGCAGTTTAAGGGCTCTTTACCACCACATTATACATCTCATAATCTTATCAAAATGCTGTTTTTGACTTGGCTTAGGTAGACTTTTGTTTTGATGGTGGTGGTAGCGGTGGCTGCTGTTGCTGAACAGTTTTTACAATATAAAACAAAAATTTGGCTGCCAATGAACAATGGGGGGTACTCAAAAAACTCGTGGACAGATAGGAATGAAAATTAATATGAATCTTTCCATGAACTTTTTGAAGTATGCTCGTATTTATGATAATTGAATTTGTCATAAATATTGACTGAGAGATAGTATCTCAGATTGGATGAATGGGCTCCTTTTAATGACAAGAGATTGATATTTCTATTTGATTTCTCATTTCCAAAGTGTTTTTTTTTTCTTAGCTTAAGGTTTTCTTGTAGGTTACTTAAATTTATGAGAATTGTATGCATCTAACATTTAAGACAATGTACCATTTTTTCCTGGATCAAAGAACTTAAACATTTCTCTACGTGCTTAATAACTAACATTTACTGAGTGCCTGCTACATGCCAGGCAGCAGAGTGCCTTATGTGCACTGACTTCTTTAAACATTATAAGCACACTCTAAGTTAGATGCTATTGTTATCATCCCCATTTTACAGATGGCAAAATTAATCTAAAATGTGGCCATAACTTGCCAAATGTCATACAGATATCAAACAGAAGTACCTGGAATTTACCCAGTAATTTTGTCACTAGGGGCCATGTGCTTAACAACTATGCCATGCCAACTCTCTTACAGTTAGAACACAAATTAATACTAATTGTTACTTGAAAGGGCTGGCAAATAATCCTTTGGAATCCTGTATATTGCTCAACAGCTTATGTAGAACTTTTTGCACACACTCTGAAATAGTCAAATGCCTCAGCCCATTTAAAGCCCGCTAAAGAAGAGAAAAAACCAGGTTAACGCTGAATTAGGGTAGAATAAATAGTCTAGTAAATATTGTTCTACATGCCTACCCACAAGTATATTTAAAGGCGATTAAAATACTATATTCTGATAAACTATAGAAAGGATTTGAACATTTATATAAGTGGAGAGGCAGTGAACAAAGTAATTAAGTGTGTGGGCTCTGAAGTCCTGAACCCAAACTCCATCACTTATCTATCAGGCAAGTCACGTCAACTATCCCAGACGGTTTTCTATCTGTAATTTGGGGATAATCACTGGCTTGATATAAGATTGGCTGAGATAATAAGTGTAGGGTGGCTGGTACACAGAAAACATTGAAATATTATGTATTCTTCTTATTATTAATTATTATGTTCCTTATTCTAAAGAGCATTGGCTGTTTGAAATCTCCCATATTAGAGTTGCATCTACCAGTCTGAAAATAGGCTATAAGAAATGTTCACACAAGACTTTCAGAGTTGCTTCTTATGTTCTACAGATGAACCCAGGGAAATCAGAATCTCAGATACACAAAAAGCATGTTCTCTGCCTCCTGTGTCCCTAGTGGTTCAAAGCATGCCAGCCACTGCCACAAGCCTGAAGGTGGATACTGGTAACAGCCTGGTAATTTCCTCTCCTCCAGGATGTATGTTTACACAGAGGGAAAGGTCTAGTTGTGGCCAGAGAGGTGGTTACCAGGCTTAGTACATTATTAAGTGTAATGCTGTAACTTATTTGTCTGTTACTTATTAATAATAGGTTTTGAATTTTTACATTTATATCTTTTACATAAATAAAAAGCTACTTAACAGTACCTTTGGAGTTATACCCCTGTATTTTTCATATCCTACTTCCATTTAAAATTTTGTATTAACTCTTAAATATTATTTTGTAGTTTAAGGATATCGACAAACAAGATTAATTATTTTATCTTGAGACAGGCTGGATTTTTAAGAGCTCAGAAGAGACAATGAAGTAAACACTGCTTCTCTATATAATGATAACACTGTTTGCCCTGCTGCCACAGAAGCAGCCTTGACTAAATAAGACACAAAATCCACTCACTTGTATTCATTTACTTTATCATGTGATGTCAGTGTCACAGAGCTGGCCAAGGCTGCTCTCCTTATAGTCACACCTCATCTGCTCCCAAGGATCATTCCTAAAAGTGGTCTATGGGAAAATATTAACAAGCATTTTGACTTTGCAGAAAGGAGATATGTAACCAAACAGACCAATTACAATTGTCAGCTTAAGTTAGCTTTCTTTATATTTATTGCCCATTTTAAATATCAAAGAGCTTTCCCTCTACCCCATCTAGTAGAATAGAGAAAATACAAACAGAATTTACTTTCTAAAACAAGAAACAGAAAAAGACGGCATGAGATGATCAAAACTGGTAGTATACTGAAATACTATCATGGATTCAGTTTTAATGTCAGCTTTATGCCAGAACAAATTATTAGTATCTCAGACCTTGTGGAAGAAGTAAAGGATTTAAATATACTTAATGTTTTTAAATTCACCTAATGCGACACCAAGAGTGTTCTAAACAATTTGAGTTCAGATCATTTCTTAAGGAATCAGTTTTCTTGAAAGTGCTTTTTCCCCGGGATCTTCCTATTAGATTTTCTATTCTACAGAATCTTTTCTATCTTTTTAACTTATCACCTCAAAACCCAAGTATTTGCCATTGTATATACTTTTAAAAGAGAAAATTATATGAATGAGTATAACTGACAAAACAAGTGAAAAAATATACTGAAAATACAATACTTCCTTATATTATTTTTATGACTTCACTTTCTTAAGATCCAAATGAAGTGCTAATGGTTATGCTTTTTAAAAAGGCTTCTATACAAAGATCACTTTTCCTTTTTTAGATAAAATGGGGCATTGCATCTAACTGATAATGGCCAAGAGGAAACATGGAACGAGCATAATTTAAAATATTTTGAGGTCCCTTGGACATTTAAGTTACTGAGGCATATTGATTTCATTCCAATTCCTAGAAATCAGGCAAGATTCCTATTCCTTTTAGATTCTCTTAGGTGACTTTCTTTGCAAGTATGAAATAAGAAATAATGACAAATGCACTGGTGTTATCACTCATATTAAGTTAATGCAGTGACACTAACATTAAAATTACTTTGTAGTTATGGAAATGACCTCCTTCCCTATTTTTTATACCTTAATTAATCTCTATAAAATCCCGAATTTAAGAAAGAAATTTGAAGACAAAAAGATTTACATTAAATCAAGAACTGCGTGAAAATAGTGTCAAATGCTGTCAAATAATTTAAAATGGAAATAAGTAGCAGGCATGTAAAGGATGTAGGTATCTGATAAAGCATCAGTTCCCAGACATTTGGATTCACTAGGTGCAAATGCAAAAAATAATCTGGGAACCAACATAGAATTCCAAGCCTTGTTTTCCCAAGGACATTAAAAATAAAATTACCATTTATCATCAATATTGGATCACAAAAGAAAAATAAAATAATACAATTTCAGAATAAACTGAGGAAATGTTTAGTTTTGTGAAGAACTCACTATACCACCCACCCGTTTAGTAAAAAACAGTGAAAATTTTTTCATAAAACCAATTGATCTTTATTAATCACATGTAATAAGAGAAATCTAGGCTGACTTCAAGGTCTGGCAAACCCCCAAGAGGCAAAATGCGTAAATAACAAGGAAGTATGAAGCACAAAGGTGCTGATTCTCCTACCCTGTCTCCCTTCTTGATAATGGCTCTATTGAGATCCACAAGAGGACCCATTAAGAATGTTTTCTGATAGAGGTGAACTGAAAGAGAGAGGAAGAGGAGCAAAAGAGGTAAAGAATCAAAGGAAGAAATGAGGAAGAATTGAAAACAAAACACCTAGGATACAGAATAAAGTCTGGTTTCAAACAAACTTTTCATTATTTTTAACTTACAGATAAAAATGATCTTTTCTTTTTTCTTTTTTAATGCAGGTCTGAGAATAACAAATGAGATAAAGATGACCACCTATCCATTCCACAAAACCAGGAACACCATTCACGTAAGTTTCCAGCATGGCTTCTTAGTGTCCTTGTTATTTCTAGTATACTAGCCAAGTATTTCATCATTCTTTACACTGCGTTCAAGGTGGCCACCCAGATAAGAAAAGAAACATTTAAAACTTCAATATCTAAAATAGTTGTTTTTATCCCTATTAATGTGAGGCACATACTTTACTAATTTCCCCAAATTTTATATTAAAACCTTCACGGTATACTTTGTGTTCAATATTTTTTCCTTTTTTTAAAGTTGCTCTTGTATTTTTTCTGAGTTATTTCTGCTGGGAAAAAAATATTTATGGCAAAAGCAAAACTATATTCCATTGTAAAGACCTTGCATTAATGGTAATTGATTCAATGTGTATATGTTTTTAGATATCTAGGCATCTAGTAATTGTTTTCTATGGAAACAATTTCAAATTAATCTATTTTTGATCCCCACAAATGAGATACCTTTCAACTGTGAATTTCCTGTACCAGGGTTCTAATATTTTTTATTGTATTATGTTATGGTGATTTTTGTGCTTATCTTACCTTCATACTACACAAAAAACTACATGACGGAAGAGATTGGTTCTTACTCATTTCTATACCTTTGTTGTTAAGTATTCATTGTATATATATGAGTTGATCTTTCTGCAACATCCCCATTAAATGAAAGCCATTAAATTCCATTAGGCCAAATCTTTTTAAGCAAACACGTCCCCTTCCCCCCATTATCACAGCATTAGAAGTTCCTGCCTATTCCCCTGTCACTGCATAGCACTATGTGGGGATGCTAACAGTAGACTATCATTAAGTGTTCTGAACTATCTCACAATTCCCACACAGCGCTTTTTTTCATGTGAGAATATACCCATTAATTTCTCAAGGCCCAGTTAACTTTACGCTTAACAGTGCTACTTCAAATACTGTGGACGTCATATGAATCAAGGTTTTCTCAACTTAATGTTAAACACCACCTTCCCTCCCACCACAGGATTGAATGGAATTGTATGGCGATAGGACAAAATGATCTATTGCACAACTTATCCAGTGGTTGATGGACCCCAGCTGATTGTTTTTCACATATCCGCATTCATGCTAGCCCTGGGGGTAATTTCCAGAAACAATGCAAGTATAAAGATTGAACCACTTACATTTAAACACAAGCCTGGTATTATATCTAGATAAACAGCATCATGTGATATTTGGTGACAACATTTACAGAATAATGTTTGTAACAATGTAATTTCATTGTATGATAAACATCAATTTACCATAAAAAACATACAAACTTGTCACCATTTTCACCTTGTTTCAACTGAATTGGCCTTGTACAGATAAGCAAGCCTATCTCTTACAGAAACAACAGTTTATAGATAAACTGTGTGAAATCGGGTATGCGCATGTAGAATTATACTGCCTACTATCATAATTTTACACTGCACATATGGCTTCCAAGCTTACTTTATCTGAATCTTTCTGAATCTATTCTCCATGCTATTAAACTGGGCACATTCCACATCATTCAAAAGTAATTACACTTTTGTCTAGAGTGTAGGAGACTGCTCTCCCTAAACAATGAAATTCTCATTATTAGAACTGGCACAATCACCACACTGGTTTAACAACAGTATGCATTATAGCATCACAATAACTTATGTTAAGTTTGATATACAAAGGTAACAAGAAATTTTAAAGTATATAAAGCACCATATAAAAATGAGAATCTTTACCATACCATAATTAAGGTCTTATTCTGTGACTTATTTTTAAGTAACACATGCATTTTTCTCCTTTTCTTCTTAAATTTTCTGAACAGTATTTCACACATAACATCAAAAACACATAAGTGACTGTTAGATTGTAAGTAAAATTTATATAAAGGGTATTTCAAGACACAGTTATAATATAGCAATTAAAATTATTTTGGGTAAGTAAAGAATCCTAGGATCTGACAGTGAGCCTGAGCAAGTAAAAGCCCCTCTCTGTCATATGCATTGAATGAAAAATGAATTCTTTCACTGTTTAAGGTTGGATTTCATACACTTGAGACTTGCTTTAATGTTATGCTCAGGGTCTCAGGTATACATCCAAGCTCTACAGAAGATCAACTTAAAAAGTCACCTTCTTCTTTTGGTGGACTTCAGGAAGAAACTGACTCACACTGAATGCTGTTCTATGATAACTACTGTTCCTGTAATGTTTAAGCACATTAACGTTAAGATACATCATATTATTAAACTACAACATAAATACCCAGAGCTCTTCAACAATTCCAGGAAAATGTCATCAGTATAAACAATAAATAAGATATTAATAACATCATACTTTTAAATCCAATGGATCTTTAAATGTTAAAAAAATGCAAAGTATTTATTTCATAATAAAATTCAGCTATCTTCAAAGCAAGCAACTTAAATTATTTTTTAAATTAAAGCATTGTACTGTTCACTCAACACAAAAGTAGCTTAAGGAGTCAAAAGAGTTTGGCTGAGATAGACTGTGCTTGCTTTTCATATATGTGTGTTTGTGTGTGTGTGTATGCATACACACACACACACACACACATAAAGTCAGCTGATTATTCAGTAGCCATAAGTGGTCGAGACTCATTTCACAACACATCTGACATTGGAACAACAATCTAGCCAACAGAATAGCATGCAACCAGATAGAAAATGAGTGCCAAAGTGGCCACCAAAGAATTCCTGGCAGCTTCTCCTGATGCTGCTACTTGATTTCTCTTCAGTCTATTTCCTCTGGTTTCCATTAATACTCATGTTAATTAACATGAGGACATATTCTGGATAGTCCTTTGCATATTCAAATAAAATCCATCTATATCAGAAGTATTATTAAAAAGGAGCCACTATCATTTTAGTGATTCTTGCTTGTCTCTGTAACTTTGAAGTGACAGTCACCAAAACTCACGTTAAAACAACAGCAAAGAAGAAAAGGTGAGATTCAACCATCAATAAGAATACATTTCAGGAACTACCTTCCTACTCATGTTAGAATCAGACTTTCACATTGCTTTTAACTTTTTAAACATTATATGAGAATCAAAATTTGCTATTAATTGATTGGTAATCTTATGAGAGCTTCACAGCAGAAACCAACAGAATTATAACAATCTGTGTCTCAATCTTATGTTGATTAGAAATCTGACAGTATTGTGAATGTATATAATGTCTGTTAGACAGTTCATCAGTAGTGCACCCGGAACAGTGAGTAAAATCTTCCAAAAATAAAATGAAATTCTAGTGTTCATGCCAGTTACAGCTATTTGGGAGTTGCTCTTAGCTAGGCACTTAGTTTATTCCTCCATAATACTCAGGCAATAAACACAGTTCCAGAAAGGAAAAACTGCATCCTTATCTGACTTAATTCCAAACCTTAACACTTGCATATCCTGAATCTAAACAAGGAATCCTAATTCCTCCAACTCTTTTAATAGCAACAATCATTAAGTATACAGAACTTTTATCTGAGGAAATATTTTCCAATTTAGGTTTTACACTGAAAGTATTTCTCTATAACTTCAATCCAGCATTATAGGGATCCCTCAATAGTTTTACTTTGTCTTCAATCTATTTGAGCAATAAAACACAGACATCTCCCAACATCTCTCTTCTTTTTTTAAGAATGGAGTATGGATGCCACATGGATATAGGCAATGAAATCTACCTGTTTTTTTTTTTCTTTCTTAAATTGAACTCTATGATATAAAGCCTATGAAAATTCTCTGTTTTCAAAGAAATGGGAATAGAAAAAAAATAGAATGTCTTTCCCTACTGAAATAAAAGGACCTATTATGTGAATACAACAATGGCCTGGTATCCAGAAAAAAAAGAAAGTATTCAAGTTGAAAAATAATTCTATAAATATATTCAATCATTTTGATAAATGAGTAAAATACATCTTAATCAGTTTAATAGCTGAATATATCATTACTTTTTGCTTTCTGAACATTCTACATCAGTAGATTCTACTTCAGTTTTAAAATTTTTGTAAAATAAACATAGTGATTATGAATTAGTGTCTTTAACATCTTTGCCCAAAACATATTTACCATTTACTCATTCATATAAACTCAGCCATTTAGTCGTTGATCATAAATTGAGTTTCTATTATATCCTAGAACCTAAAAATAAATATAAACATGATTGTTCCTTTAAGAAGAAATACAATATATAGAAAGGCAGACATGTAAATCCATAAATTATAAAGTAGACCATGAGAAAAGATATTAAACAGTGTCATGGATAAAAGAACAATGCAGTAACCATTTGGTCTTTGTGGGTCAGTGAAAGCACCTAAGAAAAGGCAATTTTTGAACCTTAGCTTGTAGGAAAAACACAATTCATCAGGAAGGTAAAATATGAAAAGAAAGTTTTATAGGTAGAAAGAGTAGAACTGTGTCATTCAAAGGCCATCTGGTATGTTCATGAAAATGTGTGGAAAGTTTGGTATGACTGGAGCATTGTGTCCACAGAAGGATGGGGTAGAAAAGGAAATTAAAGCCATAGGTTGATGCCAGTCTATATAGTTTTTTGCTAAGATAAGGAGTTTTAGACTAAATCCTGTAAGCAACCGGACACACATTAGTTTCAAAAGTAAACAATCCAAGTCATTTCTCATGGAAACAAGTCTACTGGAAGTTGGAAGAAAGATTGGAAAGAGACGCTGAAAATTTGACATTACAATAGGTGAATATTCCAGCTATTTACTCAAGAGATGAAAAGTAGCTGGAATCAAGAAACATTTGAGGCAGAAACAAATTTAGAAACCAGTTAGACAGACAGTTAAAAAAAAGTATATGTGGTGATGTCACTAAAACTAAGGTAAATCATTTGTATCTGAACTGCACTAACTTCTAGAACAGCAGATCTTAACCGTTTGGGGTTACAGAACTGCTTGAGAGTCTGATGGGAACCCTAACACTACTCAGGTAGGCCGATATATACGGAGTTCTCCATTCGTTTTCAGGCGATCCACAGACCCCAGTTAAGGACTTCTACTTTAGATGGAGTTCTTTGAGGAAAGAGGTTGTGCCTTACTCAAATCTATTTCCATCGTGTCCAACATAAAACTTGGTACAAAGTAGGCAGTTCATGGGCCGAGTCTGTGGCGCACTCAGGAGAGTGCGGCGCTGGGAGCGCTCCCGCCACGGGTTTGGATCCTATATAGGGATTGGCTGAGCGCGGTGCGGCTGGTCTCAAAAAAAAAAAAAAAAAAAAAAGGCAAAAAAAAAAAAAAAAAAAAAAAAGAACAAAAAAAAAAAAAAAAAAAAAAAAGAACAAAAAAAAAAAAAAAAAAAAAAAAGAACAAAAAAAAAAAAAAAAAAAAAAAAGAACAAAAAAAAAAAAAAAAAAAAAAAAGAACAAAAAAAAAAAAAAAAAAAAAAAAGAACAAAAAAAAAAAAAAAAAAAAAAAAGAACAAAAAAAAAAAAAAAAAAAAAAAAGAACAAAAAAAAAAAAAAAAAAAAAAAAGAACAAAAAAAAAAAAAAAAAAAAAAAAGAACAAAAAAAAAAAAAAAAAAAAAAAAGGACAACAAACAAACAAACAAACAAACAAAAACAAAGTAGGCAGTTCATCATTATTACTTAGACTGAACCTTCTATTAAAAACTGAATGGTTTCATTTGCACTAATTACCTGCCTCACAGCGTCCCCTCGTGGTACTACATTGTGCAACTTCATACCCATCCTTGATTGTACTCAAAATAATCTCCTCTCTATCTCTCTTGGTATTCTTCTAGTCATCACTAGTTATATTCACCCTTTCAAATTTGTTATGCTTATAGTACTACCACAGGAAAACCCATCCAAGAAGCATTCTCAACTGGATACTCTCCGAGAGAGGGCAATGGTTAAATTATTAAGAGGGAAAAGGCATTAGCAATGATGAAACGCCAAATGGAACATGTGGCTTCCTTACCCTGCTGACCTGCACAGTACCCATCTTTCCCCTTTCTTTTCTGAGTTTAGCCTTTTTGAGAGAAGACAAAAAGTTTTATCATTGCGCATAACTAACGTGAACTCATGGGAGGAATTACAGATAGTATGATTTAACTTGCTAAGAAATAGATGATCAGAGTATAAAATACGCCTGTGCTCTTGTGAAAAAGCAGCAGCATATAATGTTTATATGTATGGACTCCAAAGCCACACTGCTTGGGTAAACCCTCTTTCTCCAACTTATTAGCTATGTTCTGGAGCAAGTTCTTTAACCTCCCTGTGCCTCAGTTTCCTCATCTGTAAAATGGGTTTAATAACATCTCTCTGAATTATTGTGAGGGTTAAATGATTTATTACATTATTAAGAATTGCTTAAAATGCCACTTCTATGTAAGTGTTACATACAGGTTAGCTAAAACATTATTGTTGGTGGGAAAATCTCCGCACATAGTCAAATATCCAAAGAAATTTTGATTATGAGGCTTAAAATGTTGAATGGGAATATTTAAATCTAATGTGAACGTCAAAATACGTCTGTTGCACAGATACTAAAAGATATATGATTCTTCTTGTTGATTTAATTCCATACATGTTGATTTAAATCATACAGTTAACATAAATAAGTTGGGCATATTTCAGCACTAAGTGCATTTACGATATGCAATAATTTCCTGGAGAAAGAAAAAAAAAAAAAAAAAAAAAGAAAAACTAAAAGAATCAGAGCAGTCTTTAAAGGTATAAGAATGTACAATAAAACATATTTTTGTTAGTCTAATCAGGTTCAAATTAACAGCATTGGCATCCTTGAAGTTGAAAAGGAGGAGAGGTCACAAAAACGTGACATCCATCCAACAGCCATGCTGAGAGGTGAGGGTAGCTTTGCTGGCAGCTAAGTGCCCTGCTACCTTACTAACATGGTGCTTCTATGTATTTAAATTGCTAAGAAGGACAAAAATGCCTTATTTGTGTTTGTGTGTGCTGTCTAAGGTTCAGCCAAAGACCCTATGCTGCCTTCTCTTCTCTTGCCCTTGAAGTCCCATTTTCCTAATCTTCTGCAGTGATCAGACCCCAGAATAAGAGGCCAGAGAAATTACCCTGAGTTGCATATTCTAGAAGAGGATATAACAGGGAATTACTGAATTATCAAAACAACAGTGTGGATGGGATTGGGTTAGAAATTGGTGCAGTCACCTTAGAAAACTATTGTCTCTGTGAAATATATTCTTCTACAAAATTCCCACTACTGTAAGGAATACTGGAATTCAATCTGGGTAAAACAAAAAAATGGAAAAACATTTGATTTAGCATGGTAGAATTGTTCAAATTATGTTCATTGTAAATCTATCTGGAAAAAAACACCCTTTTATTATAAAGAATATGACATCAAACTTTCAAACTGACTAGTTTTGAATGTGTTACTTTTAACATTATTCTTACATTTTGTATGTTTTTTTCCTCTAATTAAATTGTAAGCATCTCAAAAGCAGGAATTCTTGAAAAACAAAAAACAAAAAAACAAACAAAAATAGCATATCTTCTCCCTACTGGAATGAATTTATAAAGAATTCTAAGATGCCAGGAGTGAATCTTGCGTAAGGCTATTAAGTAGATGATGGTTATAAAGCAAAGGACTGAAGCCAACTGTTAGGGGAGTAGACTGGTCAAAAAGTGAGTGTGGGCACAATAGACCATGAGAAACCTACCATTGTATTGTGCTGAGAAGTGGGAGTCCTATGGCCACAAGTCTCTTGCGTCAGCAGAGAAACTGGCTGAAATTCCTCAGAGTGAGGCTTGTTGGGAAAACTCACATGCAAGGGAAGGTGAAAGGCTGGGAGCCCGTCACTCTCCTCTTCTTCCACTTTCTGTCTGCTTGTCACCATGGCTACCTCTCCATCTGCTTCCCCATACGGAGAGGCTGGTCGCTTGGAAGACATCCTGGAAGGAACAAAAGAGGAGAAAATAATGAAACCTCCACATAAATCCTTAATGCCGTCATTGTGTGGTTAGGGGCCATTGTAACAGAAATGCCTTTTTGTGCTAGCAGAGAGCAGGAAACCATCCAAATACCACTGCAAAGCACACACAATCAGAAACAATGGCCAAGCAGGTAGCAACAGAACAGTGCTTGTTTGTTGTGAGAATAATACACTAATATAGCACTCTCTTGTATTCTGGCTTCTTAAACAAGAGAATCCACCTAAGAACACTGCATAATGAAAGACCGTTCCATTTTAAAGGAAAGAAAAATACCCATCTAGTTTTACACTTTGATAGACCTTATTGAGGACAGAACATTTATGAATAGCAGTTTATACTGTTGGCAGTTTAAAAGAAGAACACTAAAATTTCTTTCATCAAAAATAAACTAAGTAAATGACAAATTTACTGTTATAAAAAATTTGCATTTTATTAGAAGTAACATTATTGTGAAATGTAGAAATATTAGTTATAAGCAAATTGCTGTTATAACAAATTTGCATTTTATTAGAAGTAACATTATTGTGAAATGTAGAAATATTAGTTATAAGCAAATCTCAGAGCAACTGACAAAAAGTTTGCTATTTGTTTAAAGCTTAAGAATTGAATAAATTTACAATCACTGTTAATCTTGAAACATTTGGAAATTTAATTTTCTTTCTCTAACTTTCCCAAATCACCCAATTTTGGCATTTAGTTATAAAATCAAAGTATCAAGGGAGTAAAAAAAGGTAAGAATATAAAAATATTTCAATTCTATTTTCACAACTCTATGAATGATTTAGATGTGAATTCTCAGACTTGTTTACTCCTTAGAATACTGAAATAAGAGGAAAAATTCCAGAGAAGGACGTTTTGTTTTGATGAGCTATGGCCTGTATGAAAATGGTCTTAGATAACTAAACAAGCATTAAACATTTTCTTTGTACTTGAGTCGGATTCAGAATATTATCAGATGTTAAAAATATGTGACAAATATTTTTAGTTAAATACTTTTTTCTTTCATTAAAAGTTTTACATAGAAATATAACTGAGTTAAAATGTTTAATTAAAAACAAAACAAAACTCTTGCAGTATTTACAACTTGATCTGACCTTGGAAAAGCTGTATTTTTTGTTCAGCAAACAGTGTTTATAGAATCATACTTTCTTATTCTTGACAAGGTGAATGAGAGGCAGGAAAATATTTACTAACTGCCACACCACTTCCTTCGTATATATCACTGATTCTTAAATTTAAAATGCGTTCGCAAAAGAAATGCTTCTAATCATTATGCAGTAATTCTATTTTTAGTGTTAGAAATTTCAAAACAAAAAAAATGTATTCAAGTACTGAAGGTTTCCTATTAAGAAACAGTAGGGCAGTAGGGGAAAAAAAGGGCTTTAGAGTCAGATAATCATGGGTTAAAGTACTGATTCTGCCACTTACTAGCTGTGAGACTTAATCTCTCTATCTCAATTTACTCCCCTTTAAAGTGAGATATTATATCTACCTCACAAGCCTTTTAAAAAATGAACTGTGTACCATATGAAAAATAACTAGTATTCAACACAGAGTGGACACTCAATAAATAATAGCCCTCATTCATTTTATAAACTTTAAAACTACTCTGTGACTCATTCACCCTCAAAAAACAAAACAAAACAAAAAACCAAAAAATTCTTCCAAAATGAGGAAAGCAGATTGCCTTAAATACAAAGTCTCCTGTTAAAGAAATGTTCCCTGGCCAGCAATACTTAACAGTAAACTGATCAAATGTATTAGCACGTGTTTAAAAAAAAATGTTAATAGTAGGGGCACTGATCAGCTGAAGAACAGAGAAAGAGGAGGAAATATTGGCAGCTACCATGTGAGCACTGTCCAAAGGAGAAGTAGACCTGGCCATCACACTTCAAGTATCTTTAACAACTTCCAATCCCATTACCAAGGACTATTCCAAGTATACTGTAAGTATGGAGAAGGATATAGAGGGATATAAGGGATATATCAGTACATGTATAACCCCTAAACACTAGAAATATTTAACTCCCACTGTTCTGATTCCATGTTCTGCAAGCAAACTTCTGATTCCCATATAAAGAATGGGCAGACAGAATAGACTTGAAATATTTAAGGTCTTTGTAAAGTTCTTTAGCACAGTAAATTAATAAAGAAACTTATAATTATTTCTTGGTTTTACATATAGCTCAACTATAAGGAGATTATGCCTTTGTTATACAAACCCTAGTATTTGTGGTTTGTGTGGGCATTATCATTCTTACTGGAATTAATAAATTGGTATTCTGGTGTTTACCGCAGCCTCATGTTCAATCAGTCTTTCAGTGTCTGAAAACTCTAGGTTATTGATGAAAGCCTGTCTCTGGTCATCAAAGCAGAAAGCTGGACTGACTGGCCTTTTCCAAGTTAATACAATTCTATGACTTTCAGAACCATCATCTTCCTGTTGATTTCTACTTTGCTACTATCATTATTAATAACAACTATAAAAACTGTAAGTCCAAAAATAGACATAAGGTAGATAAAGTAAACAGATAAGATGTTAATGCTCTTCTCAAAATGTATAATCAGCTCATTATTTAAATTAACTTTATATACAACTGGGTAAGTGTTCTCTACATATAAAATTCTAGAGAGCAAAATGTTTAAGAATCTTCACTGAACATTAAGGAGGCATGGTGCCAGAGGCAACTAATCCTAAAATAGCACATATTTCATGTTTGTTTCAATTCCATCACAGTCTTATAGAATGTTCTTAGTGGGTTGGACTTGAAAGTATTTTTAATACAATTCAGGTAAAAGATTTTTTAAATTATTACAATAAAAATGACCATGGTTATTTGACCATTTTATTACAATAAAAATGACAATTTTAATAATAGGCTACTAAGTCAGAAAAAAGTAAAATACATAACAAATTACTTAAAGAGCTATCAATCTTTTGGTCGTATTATTCATGCTTACTATGACTCATAGTACTTCTAAAAATATTGATTAAAAACACCAAAAACATTAGATTCTTTTATTTTTGTTTATCTAACAAAGGGTTTTATCTTGGACAGAGGAAGGTCTAATTAATTTCAAAGACAATCATAATTTTACAGGCACTGCAAATATCCATATATTGTCCCTCTGGAATATGTAGTTTATACTACATGGCTGGGTTGCCATGCAATAATACCTTGGAAAAATTTGAGGATCGAGGCTGGTGTATGCTCCTATGCATTCATTCGGAGATGACTTTGTCATTCCTGTGGTAAATGCCAGGCTTACCAATGAACACAACTCAGACTTCAAAGAAACTGACGTGAGACAGACAAACATCATCTAATGTGAAAATGCCTTGTGGAGCTATGACGACACAAGAGTGGTCTTTAACTGTTTTGTGTGTGGTCATCAAAACCTTCTTGAAAGAACCGACATCTAATTCCAAGGCAGCAGGGCATTTTCCAAATCATCAACAATTTACTAACCACCACTATGTGCATGACACATATATAAATCAGAATAAAAAAAATGTAATTCAGGGCCTCTGGAGTCAGACGCGCTGCCATTGCGCCACGAGGTCACGTAATTCAGGGCCTCTGCTTTTAGACGTTTATTAACTTGTTGACAAGATTTTAAATAAAAGGCTTCCAAATCATCAACAATTTACTAACCACCACTATGTGCATGACACATATATAAATCAGAATAAAAAAAATGTAATTCAGGGCCTCTGCTTTTAGACGTTTATTAACTTGTTGACAAGATTTTAAATAAAAGGAAAAATAATAAAGAAAGACAATTCAAGCTAAGGGACAAATGACACTATAGACAAGCTCCTGGGGCATCCTGGAATGTTTCACAGAATGGTTGACCAGTTGGATTTTAAGGGAAAAGAAGAATAAATGAAAAGAACAAATGGAGAATTTAACGTAGGAAGTAATGATAAAATCAAAGATGCTTTTAGAAGGTGCAACATAAATTTAGGGTTCAATCTAATTTAGGAAAATGAGAAGATTAATGAATATGGATCAAACCCTGTCTCTAGTATGTAACACTCCTGGAGTTGCTGAGTTATATGAACAGAGTAGATTAGATAAGAAACATCCTCCTCTGCAACTTGCTTTTACAATGCAGTCACTTTTCCTTTATTTACCTCACTAGCATTCCATATGATCAGGCTACTCTGGTCAATATGTTACAGTAATTTTAAAACTACTGGGGTGGCTGAAGGCTCACCATGTACATCACAATCACTCTGCAAATGGGATGCCCTCAATTGTGGTCAGACTTGGTTAGCAAACTCAGAGGTAGTGAAGAGGGTATGAGACTGCAATGGAAAACTAAACCAGTGGTTTTCAACCTGGGATGCACATTGGAATTAGAGAGGTTTAAAAAATACTGACACCTGAATCCCACCTCTAGAAATTCTGATGTTATTAGTTCTGGAGTGCAAACTGGGTATCAAAATTTTTAAGCTCCCCAGTGATTCTAAAGTGCAATCAATGTTGCAAACCATTTGTGGTCATCAGAATAATGCCCCCCTATGCAAGACTTCCATGTCCTAATTCCCAGAGCCTTTGAATATGTTACCTTACATGGTAAAAGGGATTCTATAGGAGGGATTAAGTTAAGGATCCTGAAATGGGGAGATTATTCTGGATATTCTTGGTGGGTCAAAAGTAATCATAAAGATCCTCATAAGATGGGTAGGCAGAAGAGTGGGAGTCAGAGGGGGAAATTGTACAATACTGTGCTACTGGCTTTGAAGATGAAGGATGAGGCCAGGAGCCAAGGAAAGTAGATGGTCTCTAGAAGCTTGCAAAGGTAATGAAACAGATTCTCCCCTAGAATCTCTAGAAGGAATGCAGCCCTGCCAAGACCTTGATTTAGGACTCTTGACTACCAGAACTATAAAAGAATATATTTATATTGTTTATGCCACTAACTTTGCAATAACCTGTAACAGTATCAATAGGAAACTAGTATACGTGTGTTGATTTAAACACGTGTCTTTCACAGTTGGTATTGTCTCAATTTGAAATCCTCCTACCCGAGATAGACAATTGCCTATTACCTCACTTCATTTAGTTTTCTGCTCAAATATTTCCTCAGTGAGGCCTTCCTTGATTACTCCTCCTAAACAAGCACCCCTTCCTCTCTTACTCCTTACTGTGTTTTGTTCATAGCCCTTATGACCTGACATTTTAAACATTTATTTCTTTGTTTATTATCAGTCTCTACCACTAAAACATAAGATCCAATGAGGCAGACTTTATTTTTTTCACAGCTACTTGCCCAGTACTTAGAAACCTTCCTGAAAATATTAGTCTTTCAATAAATATCAGTTAAATAAATAGCTATTAACTAAAACTAGCAACTCTCTTAGTATGCACTAACTATGGATCTATGTAGGTCTAATGCTACAGGACAAGTCTGCTTGGAATATATCTCAATATTGTCAGAAAAAAAGAAACCCAGCTCAGTGATAGCAGTATCCTTTTTAATAATTTCAGTGTAAAGTAACTGGTAACCCTTGTTTAATTATGTTTTTAAAGACTTGTAAAAATATTATAGTTCAGTTAAAAATGTGTAAGTAAAAGAATATAAAAGGTAACTTAACAAAAAACTCTACATAATTATTAATAGACCTGTTACTGAGGAATCATCTACTTATTGCTTTAAACTTAAAACAATCTGTCTGCTTAGGATATATTCTTTGCTGCAATTATTCTGGAAAATGGCAATGTGCACAAAGTCAAAGGAATTCTGCATATGGAACAATATAATATGGAAGACTCAGTAGAGGGATTACTTTCTTTATATAGTAGTTTCTTTCTAAAGCTTCTTTCTTTTTCTAAATATTTTAACCTATGATGGATAATTCAGAGATAAATTAAAGTCCTAGGAAGCAGTGCCTTCTACTGGTTATTCTTTTGTAATATTATTATTTATTTTAAGGCTCTCAGTTGTGTATAAAAAACTACAAATAATAAATACCTATATGGAGCAAACTCAAACTCCAATTCTTCTACTGAGGCTTCCCTTCTTACCACCATAGCTGAAGCGACTTTGCCCAACCTCAAGCAACATCAACTTTTGTTAGTAGCCCATGTTAAACAGGGAAACACCATTGCAACATGTATAAGATTTCTGTAAGTATGTCTTTGTTTTGGATCACTTCACTTTGTGCTGCCAAGACTAATGCTAATGATATGACTGTATGAAAAGGATCTTTCCAAATCACTCTGTACTTCTATTCCCAAATATCCTAATCTTCTACACTAAATGAGATATAATTAATTATATGGCAACACAATTCCCAGCACATAGTTGGCACTCAAAGTGCTTTTTCTATAAACAAATTAATGAATTCAATGAGTCTCTATTTTATGCCAGGCAAATTACCTTTGTGTTATGAAGGAAACCGGCAACTTAGATATAATGACCCTTCTGGTTTACCCTTAAGGAAGTTACAGTTTAGATGTAAATAAAAGACATATACCCACTCATTCATTCATCCATCATTCATTCATTAACATAAAAACATTTAGTGAGAGACAGCATAACCAGGTAGATAACAACATAATTAATAAATCAAGAAAGAGTATTGTAAGGTAAATGACTTTTTATAAATATGAATACTATGGAATATAGATGAGATATACTGGAATATAGAGAGATGATGTCTAACTAAATGATCCAAGAATGCTACCTTGAAAATACACAAATTCGACAGGGTAATGAAAAATGGATCAGATTTTAATGGATCTCCTTCCAAACAGGAGAAATGATATTAACAAATTAAAGAAATTTATACGATTCTGGATAGTGGGTAGAATCGTTTGGTTAAAGCAGTAGGTTTCAGGGCCGGCCCGGTGGCACACTGGAGAGTGCGCCGCTTGGGAGCGCTGTGGCGCTCCTGCCGAGGGTTCTCATCCCATGTGGAGACCGGTTCCCGCTCACTGGTTGAGCGCGGTGTGGGTGCAACACCGAGGGTTGCGATCCCGTTGCCAGTCCCCGGTACGGGCATGACACCGAGGGCTGCGATCCCATTACCGGTCAGTAAAAAAGACAAAAAGGAAAAAAAAAAAAAAAAGCAGTAGCTTTCAGAGGGGGAAACAAAGGTGAAGATGAAAGGTAGAAACCAGGTTATGATGATTCTGGTTAAAGCCTAACAACTCTGAATGGCTAAACCAAGATGTTCAAATTTATGCTGAAGGCAGAGGGGAACTGAAGAAAAGTCTGTGAGCCATGGAGTAACATAATCAAAACAGTATTTTAGAAAGAAAAACCCTCAAAAATGAACTACTGATAAGAAGGTTGAGGGTCGGAACTAGAGAAGAATGAGTAGGTGAGATAAATTCAAAGATAAAGATATCACTTGACTATATACATAATCAAAACAGTATTTTAGAAAGAAAAACCCTCAAAAATGAACTACTGATAAGAAGGTTGAGGGTCAGAACTAGAGAAGAATGAGTAGGTGAGATAAATTCAAAGATAAAGATATCACTTGACTATATAATTTAAAGAATGATAGTGCTAATAAGAGAAATATATAAGTTAGAAAAAAAAGGCTAGTGTTGGGGAAAACATGAAATTTTGTTTTAGAGATAAGTCTTTGCTGGTGGCAAGGTTTTAAAAAAGAAATAATAAATAATCAATCAAAAAATGCAAAACTTCTGTAGAAGTAACTAATGTAGTATACAGTCTTTTAAACATGAGAGTTACCAATAATTGTAATTATTTCTCACTGACTTTTTCCACCATGCTCTGAGTTAGTATTACCACTATTAAAGAGAAAAGTGAGTCATAAAGTACTTAAATCTTTTTTTGTTTTTACTACCTAGTCTTTGCACTGTACCAGACAGCAGTTCAAAAATAGAATTATCTCTCCAAGGGAAAAATGGTAAGAAAATAGAGATGGGGGGACCTAAATTTCACAGTTCATCTACCTTTAGGAAGCCAGTGGACAAAGAGGATCCAGCAAAGAGGACAGATAAACAGAAGTTAAAGTGATGAGAGGCAGTGTAATTATTCTCTTAATTCTACAAACTAAACGTTCTGAATATAAACTTTTAGGTTCTAAACTACAACATTTATTTAACTATGACTTCCATTAACTGTTCTCCCAAATGCTTGTTTTTAATGTCCTCTCTGTCATGTTAAATTTTAAGCATAGCAGAACATATTTTAAAAACAATTGAAAATATGTAAAAGGATGCATCTTAATTAAGTGAACACTGAATATGGGATATGCAAAATAAAATAAAAATTGACAATCCTTCATATCCAAAGATACTACTTTTCTAGAAATTATGTGCCTTAAGTTCTTCTTAAGATCATTTGTTCAGGACATTTACATTTACTTGCCTGGTTTTTTTTATAATTAAGGTTGTTGTGAGAAGGTTAATCAACATTATGAATTAAACTCTACTCTGTATTAAAGATTTTTTACAATAGAATGCCACTTATCCACTATGGGAAATCAAAACAGATGTTGAACTTGAATAGAAAGGTGTTACTTCTAATGAATGAAACAACCAACACTTCTATTTGTTGTATAAACAGAATTACATAAAGTTAGCATATCACTTTATTAAAAAAAAATCATTTTCATTAATCTTATCTATGAATTTCAACTATTATTATTTACATCTTATGATTCATACTTTCCCTTTTCCTCTTATATGTTTTGAACATCTTCATTTTCCTACTAAGTGAAGAGCTAGCTTTATAAATTTACCCTGTGAGCATTCCATGTAAATTTTATAACCAAATCTGTCATATATAATGACAAAATCTTTGACAAAGAAAATTTATTTGTGGTAAATGTGTAGTCTTTCAAACTTTTATAACATTTTTCTTATATTTTTTCTAAATCCTTTTTGCGATCAGTTTCTGATTCAGAACATGCCAATCTCCACACTTCTCTACCTGTTGCTTCCCACATACAAAGATCTCATTCATTATATTGTTATTTAGAAACACGAACAAGTTCATCAGGTCCTGGCATAAAATATAAATGTAAGTAGAAACACAGGTTTCAAAATTAAAACAGACAACAGAGAGTAATAAATTAGACTGGACTTCCTTTTAACCTTACTATATACTCATATTTCACCAGAGATCAACAAAACTTACATTGAAATCTAAAAACAAAACTAATTTTTTGAGCTATAGTCACTTATGAATAAATTTATTCTTCTGTTTTAAGATATGATTTTCAGCGTACAAAAAATATTTTATTACATATTACAAAAGTTTAAACTGTATTAAAACTGTATTAAGTAAAAATGTTGTAGTTACCTACAACTTTTAACGTGAACTTCACCAAGGCTCTTCCCTGTGTTTACCCTGTCATATGTCTAGTTTCTGAGATGTTCTCTGCATCGAGATCAAATACTTCATTACACCATTCTTTATTTCTGATAAGAATTGCACCACTTCTAACTTCTTCAGCACCTTTTTGCCCTGCCAATAGCTTTACCCAGCCTCGCCCATCCCACCCAAGTCAGATATGGAGAGGAGGATAAAAAGAGCAAAAAATGAGGAGATAAGAGTTCTCCCAGGAAACGGTGTAAAGTGGAAGAAATAAAATCGGAAGTTAAAGATAGATAATGAAAGGCTTAGAAACAGAACTTAATTCCTGTCACTGTCTGAAAAAAAAAAAAAAAAAGAGTGCATCTTTATTAGTTGGACACAGGATATTTCAGAAGTGCTTGAAGATTTTTATTTTTTTGTTTTTGTTTTGTTTTTGTTCGTGCTGTTGGGAGGCTGGCCAGTACAGGGATCAAACCCTGGACCTTAGTGCTATCAGCACCATGCTCTAACCAACTGAGTAACTGGCCAGCCTCAGAAATGCTTGAATTAATGTGTCTAAAGTAAGCAATAAAATTAACTTTAAAATGCCCCTTTTTTGTTTGGTTTTGCTTTCTAAACAAGGAAGACAAGCATTTAAAAATAGTTTGTGGCAGCAAAATTCCATCCTACAATGATTCAGAATGTAAAATTCAATTCTTCCTTTTCTGCTTTCTTCTCTTACTGTTTCACCAATAACTGTAAATCACTAAAATTTTACTCAAAAATTAGACTGCCTCATTGGCTAAAGACCTCCAGAGACCTTCCTAAGAAGAAGAATGCTTTATTATGAGTAACATCATAACTGGGCTACAGAGTCAAAATTTATCTAAACAAGTATATCTGCCAGCTAAAACATTTTATCTTTATGTTTTATTACATTATTTAAAAATTAATCCACAGTTACTATGTGCCTAAAACAATAGTATGCCTGATAAACAAAAAGGTAGAAAGATTAAATTTAATTAAACTCAACTGTAATTATTCTATAATATTCTAATACTTAGAAGAGCTTTAGGGATTATTATGATAAATTTGATAAAACTGAAGGAAAACTAGTTTAGGGAAATTTTATGACCCCTAAATACAAAGTCACTTTGATAAAGAGAAGAGCTAGTAAATGTTTTAACAGAATTCTAGTTTTGAAAATATTATCAAAACTTTTCTAATGATTTAGAAGAAAGAATTTGGCAATAAAAACTTTCTACTTAAAAAAATAGCTTAACTACCTTTATTTGAATTATTAAAAATTGCTATAATTTTGTTTTCCTATCTCAAAAACAGAAACACCTGTATATGAGTTATTAAACATTGGATCACAGAATCTCTCTAATCATCTAAGGTACTAAATTACAACCAAGTCATCTTGAAGAAAACGTAATAGAAATGATTAAGACTTTTAAGTGCTGAAGAGAGATTTCTTTAAATTGTAGTTAAAATGACCGAATGTATGAGTTTGCGAGAAAACTGTACAAGTCCATAAATAGTAATTTGTTGTAAATTTTTGAATTCATGTATTGTTATACATTTGTCATTAATCATAACACAAACAAAAAAAATGTTTAACCTTCACTCATCTACAGGTTAAAAATGTAAAGTCCTTTGTTCTATGTAGTGTATTGTTATACATTTGTCATTAATCATAACACAAACAAAAAAATGTTTAACCTTCACTCATCTACAGGTTAAAAATGTAAAGTCCTTTGTTCTATGTATAAATTACTTGGAATAATCTAGCATTAAGATCTGTGATTCTAAAACTTGTTATTTATAGTTAGAGAAAGTATACTTTTTAAGGAAATAAAAAGCTTTTTCCATTAGAGCATGGGTTTTGCCTTTCTGACAGCTCTAAGTCCACAGGATGTGGAGGGATGATTTAAATTTTACATCAAAATTGTGACTGCACTAGACTTTTTGCCCTTCTCAAGGGAGGCATTGTTCTTGCCTTTCCATAACCAGGCGTGACAGCGCCAGACTGGAGTCATACGGCTGGTCTCTGAGTCAGCGTGAAAGTGCTCACCTCCTGAGTTTCCCCAGATGCTCGGCTTCTTGTGTGTCTGAAAGCTAAGCACAGAGTAGCCACATACCCTGTTCCTGGGACAGATAAAGAATTGGAGAGAAGAATCTAGGGACCAGCAGAAACTCTCTCTTCCAGTATGTGCTGTAAAAATCTTTTATTAATAATATAAAATAACCCAAAATAAATAAATAAACCCCAAGCCCTGTATTTAATATGAGTACCATTTTTCTGACCCCAAAGTTCAGAGAATTGATTAACAAACTGATTAAAACTAATTGTGTGCTTCTGTGTTAAAGAAATAGTCTTAAAAATCAGAAGTCTCTTGGATTCTTCTGAGACATATGGTTGCCACATGTACAAATTTCAGGTTATAGACAGCCAGATAGACAGTGAACAAATATTGTATGAAATACGTGTCTATTTTCAAATTTCTAATAACATATCTTTTTAAACTGTCTGTATGATGCCTGCAACAAGGACAATCTTTTCTGCTCTATCAGAACTATTGCTAGTGAAAAAGGGATTAATTCAGTGTCTATTGTTCTATTCTTGAATGAACCTGCCAGGGAAGTTTGAGAGGTGTCTGTGTCTTGTGTATATCTGCAACCATGTCTGTGCACGTGACAGAGGGTGGAGTTGGTGGGGGGAGGGGGGGGAGAGAGAGAGAGAGAAAGAGAAATTAGGAAAATAAGCAAAGGAGGAGCAGGAGGAGGGAAGACTTTACTATCTAATGATATGTTAATGGACATTAATATTCTTTCTTTTTTATGGAAACTTTCTATTAGGATTGGACAACACCACCTTAATTTAATCATAATCAAAACTAACAACATTCATTTACTATATACTCCAAATTATTTGGTTGAAAGTTTTGTGTGTTTCAAGGGAAAAAATAAAGAAGTAGAAACACATTTCTTCCAATTTGTTTAACCCATGAAAATGAAAGCCAAAGAATATGTAATTCCTAAATATTACTACTACAGTGAATAGTACTAATCTCTCATATGCCAGTCAGGTTTTTCATGTTATCCTCACCAGTATGTACTAGTGTCTACATATGTCCACATGTGCATGTTTATATGGGCATGTTTGTAGTAAGTTACAAAAATAGTTCTCCATATTCATAGTTAAAGAAGGATTTTCATTCATGAACATAAAGGTCAGGTGAAGTGCATATGCAAAAATAATAGTTTTGAGTAGGAAGAATATCTATTTAAACTTAACGATATTCTGTTCTCTGTAAAAATATCATTTCGCTTGTTTTAATGACTTGGTCATTTTGACCTTTTAGGACTTCACAGTACTGCAATGGCAGAACTACAAATAGGAAATAAAATTTTATCTTTCAAAATAATACCCTTAAGTACTTATTTTGAATCTCCTTCCCTGTCTCCATATCTGGGCTTCCTCTTCAAGTGCCCAATCCCGCTCCTGCTCTCTCCCTCACCTCTCACATTTCTGGCTAAGTCTAAATAAACAGCAAATTGTTCCATAATCAAAAGTGACTTATTCTTAGCATGGTGTAGGTCTTGAAATAAAATCTGTGGCATGTTTAATTTATTTAGGATCTAATAATGATGACAAAAATAATTAAGTAAGCAGTCTAGTTTTAATTTCTTTTGTTTTCAAAGGTCATTGTGAAATCAAGCAAGTTAAGCTGTCTAAAGCAAACCTCTAGAGAACATTGTTCCCCCTAGCAGAAATGAGAAAGGAGGCTCATAGCTGAGAGGAGTACTGAACACAGCATCAGATTTGTTGAGAACTGACTAAATAGCCCAGTGAAGAGAGATATTATGACCCCCTATCCTCTTCGGAATCCAAATAACCCTGACAAGGAATAGTTTATACATTGCTAAATTCTGGCCAATTTAGGGGGCCCACTCTTTCTTTCCACACTCCATGTAGACTTGGTTGCAGCCTGTTTCTATAGCAGCTGTTGAAAAATGTACAAAGTAGAAAATATTTACATTATACTCAAAATAGATAGCAAAGGACATATATACAGTGTACAAATCTTTCCTAGAACAACAGCTTCTGATGTGAGAGACAGGCATAGATAAATTTTCTGAACTCCCCAGAAAAAATGAAGAATTTGCTATCATAATCATGAAAAGTCCTAAGTAAGGGTGAAGTGCCAAAGACGATGAGCATCTATCAACCCAAACTCCAACACAGCAGGATGCAGCTATGGTTGATGCTGTAAGAATGCTGAGCCCCTTCATTGGTTCTTTTCATGCCAAAGCTCCTTTGCTTGGATGAATATGAATTAAATCCATAAGCTTTCCTATTTTTCTAGCTTGACCTCTATACTCATTTTATGTCTTAACTATTTATCTTCTTCCCTCATTAATCTTTATGGTTTTAGCACATTCCCTGTGTGTTTTTTTTTTTTTTTTGGGGGGGGGGGGGTTTAAAAGCATGGTTTGTACTGCCACTGTAGACAATTTAGGAATGCTAGTTCTTTTCTATAAATGGGTAAGAACTGTTCAGTAGTAACTCAAAGGCTACTGGTTTCCCACCCCTGAAATAAAAATTCAAAGTGTATGGCATATACTGTAGAGAAGAAAATCATCAAATGTTGTAATGGTATGACAAGAATAGACACACAAAAAGATCTCTGGATAAGCACTAGATTTCAAACAGGGCTAATGGTAATATCACTATCAAGTTCCCATTTGTTTATATTTTAAAAGAATGTTATATATAAACTTTTTAAATAAATAGTTTTTCCTATATGCTTTCTCTTTTCAATCAGTTCTAAGGATTAGGACACGCAATGTACATGTTTTTTAAAATACTGTGACCATAATAGATATATCTAATTTTAGATTGTAATTTTTGATGGTAATATAACTGAGTTGATCCTTATTGTTTGTTAAAATATAGCTAAGAAATTATATTAATTCGCACAATTAATTTACCCATATCACCACAAAATTTGTCAGTACAAAAATTAAAACATGAATTTGAAAGGTATTCACTTTACAAATCTGTAAAAGACAAACTAATCAAACAAAAGCAAAACCTTCACGCTGGAATCTTGCACTTCAATGCAGTGTTTACCATTTACCATTTTATAGGTACTCTGCCTGCCATCTTTTCTGCTGTTCTCTACTGTTTCTCCCAAAGCTTAACAAAAGCCCAGCTGTATAAACCAGTCCTGTCAAAGAACACAGTTAAGGGATGGATAAAACAGGGAGGGGTGTCTAACATGCTGACCACTGTCTGAGCTTACGAGGATAAAGGAGCCTTGATGGAGAAAAGCAATCACCCATTGCTGTTTTACTCCTTTTTTTTTTTACCTCATTACCACATGCTAGAACATTTTTTTTCCACTACCCAAACACCCCCATTCCAATCCCCCACAACTGAAAGATCTTTGTGTTCCAAAGGGGACGGAATCTTCCCCAACCTTTCCCTCCTTCCTCTTTTTTTTTTTTTTTTTTGTTGTTGTTTTGGTTTTATTTTTTATTTTTTATTTTTATTTTTTGCTACTGGCAAGTTTATGGAGGCATGCTCATTTAGAGACTTCTTAAAATATTGTTTTCAATACACAGTTCCCTGAAAATGTTTTTAATGGCTATATAAACTTAGTTGTTTTGGATTCTTTTTTACTAAAATATTATCAACAGCTTTTGAGCTCAAGAGAGTTATGTATGCTAAGGACTCTAGAAAATGATTTTATATTCAGTAAAGATAGTAAAGCATATATACTTAAGGTAGAATGAGTGCTGAAATCAAGTGCATATATCTTACATTTTAAAGAATGTGTTTCTCATAGAATATATACTTCAGAGGGTGCTTGCTATGTGCACACTCAGAGTGTGTAGGAACTGTGAGATATAATTCTGAAATCTGAGGGAAAGTTTAGGCTGAGCTGATTAATCCTTTCAAAATCCTAGCTCTCATGTGTCCAAGAACAGCAAACTATGGGGAAGATTTTCCAGAGATTTAAATATGCATTTGCTATTTTCAAGTTTGTCATTCTTACATACTATGCTGCCATTATTTATAAAGGACCGAAACCAAGTCCCCACAAAGATAGGTACAATAACTGTATTGGTTATAGAGTCAGCAAGACATATTAAATGCCCAAGGAAATCCCTGGGCAAGAGCGACCAGATCTACATGGAGAGAGCTGTATCATCTGTAAAGTTATTTCTATTTCAGGGTGTCCTCTGAGGTTCAAATATTTGAACATTATTAAATCCACTATTTATCTAAAGGCTATTGTGGATGCAATGCAAGGCTTTGTCACACTGTCCCATCAATGACCTAAAGTTATTATCCTTTTATAGATGGGGTAATATGTGATTCCTTTACCAATCAATATACTTTTCTATTCAACATAAAATGTATATTTATAACGTAAAACATGGTTTCCTTAGAATAAACTGTTAACTACAGTTGCTTTCAGAGTCAATCTCTTCCCACATTCACATCTGGTATAGGTACAATAGCAACAGCCATTCATATTCCAACTTGCATCATGTGGTAGTCTAGTTTCAGAAATAACTGAGTAATTATCTCCTAATACTTAGTAATTATGAAACAAACTGAACATATCAAAGTGTATAAAAAATGCTTACCCATGTCATATTCAAATCATCATACAGAAGTGAAATACAGAGCAAAAAAAAGAAAAATATACTCCATTGCAAAAGGGCGCAATGTTTAAGAACTTATTTCTTTACGGTCTTGAACTTCTCACCTTGCCTTTCCTTAAAATATTTAATGCTCCAGAAACATTTGTGGATAACCTATTCAACATTTACAAAACCCACCAAAATATTATTTTAAAAAATAAAACTAAACTACTAAGGAAAGCAGCATTTGGTGACATCTTAAGAAAATATTCATTAAAATAATTATTAAATATAAACCAAATTTCCTCAAATTCAATATATTTCTCAAAGAGAATATTTTGTTTATACTGTAGCATGTCTTCATGTTAACAAACTCTTTTACGTAAATGAGTAGCAAAATCTTAAATCTGCTCAAACTTGTTCTGTCTTATCTGTTTTTCTTCTATCTCTTTGCATTCTTGTTTTAAATGACTTAATAAAAACCTTTAAATATTCAGATCACTCTGGAAATGTCTTTTAAAATAATGTGTACCTTTTGTTTTTATATACACTTGCAAAAAGCAGTAAGAACAATAGCATTGTGAAAGAGACCTACAGGTGTTTTTTTAGGACATATTTATACACGTTGGTTTCAGAAAGTTCTGAGTATACTCCCACTAATTCTGCACTGATATCTGCTAGTCACTGTACTAGATATTTTACGTGTATTATTTTTGGTCATCAAAACAGCTCTGTGAGACCATAGACATAAATATAAGAGCTAAAACCATAAACCACTTAGAAGGAAATATAGAAGTACATCTTCATGACCTTGGGTTAGGCAATGGTTTCTTAGATTCAACACCAAAAATGCAAGTGACAAAAAAAATAGATAAATTGGACTTTATCAATATTAAAAACTTTTGTGCTAAATATTTTCTCCCCAAAACGGGAGAAAATATTTGCAAATCATATAAAAGATAAGGGACTTGTATCTAGAATATATAAAGAATTATGACAATTCATATGCATCCATATATATAAATATATAAAAACTATTGTTCAACTCATAACAAAAAGACAAATACTCCATTTTAAAACTGGGTAAAGGATCTGAATAAACATTTCTCCACAGAAGATATAATGCTCAATAAGTACATACAAAGATGCTCAACATCATTAGTCATTAGGAAAATGCACAATAAAACCACAATAAGATACCATTTCACATCCAATAATAAAGCTATAATAAAAAAGACAGACTATAATAAATGTTGGATAGGATGTGGAGAAATTCGAAACATCCTAGATTGCTATTAGGAATGTAAAATAGTGCAGCCACTTTGGAAAAGAGCAGTTTCTAAAGAGTTAAACATAAAGTTACCATATGACCCAGCAATTTCCCTCCTAGGGAAATATACAAGAGAAATGAGAACACATATCCATGCAAATAGTCATACTTGTACACAAACGGGCACAATAGCGTTATTCATAATAGCCAAAAATAAGTGGAAAAAACCCAAATATCTATTAAACAATGAATGCAAAAACAAATTGTGACATATCCATACAATGGAATATTATTTGGTATTAAAAGGGAATGAAGTACTGATACATGCAACAACACAGATGAACCTTGAAAACATTACGCTAAGTGAAACCAGCCAGTCACAAAGGACCACGTATTGTGTAATTCCATTTATATGAAATGTCTAGAACATGAAAATTGATGTAGAGAAAAAGTAGATTGATCATTGTCTAAGACAGTGGGTGTCAGGGAGATGAGAATGAGGAATGACTGCTATTGGGTACAAGATGTCTTTTAGGGTGATGAAAATAATCTAAAATTAGATTGTGGTGATTGCTGCACAATTCTTAATATACTAAAAACCACTGAACTGTACACTAAATGGGTAAATTTGTGGTATGGGAATTATATTTCAGTAAAGCAATATCATTTTTTTAAAAAAACTACAAAATAGACATTATTGCTTCTTTTTTACCTATAGAAACTGGCGCAGATTTGTCATACACTTAAGGATCATAGTTAGAAAGTGGCTAAACTAGAATCTGGAGCTCAACCTGCTCCAAATGTTATCACATTTTCATTATTCATTACAATACAGATAGAGAACATCCTTTTACGACAGAAGCTAAATATATGCTTTAAAACTGACTTTTCCCAAAAAGAGTTAGAAATACCATAGTTCTCATTTCTATTGTAATCTGAAATTTATTCGAATGCAAGCTTTTACTGAACACCGTTAGAACTACATTAGGTAGGTCTTTTTTCCCATAACATTTTTTTCATTAGGGTACTTTTTTCTAAGCCCCCTTTTTGCAATGTCATCTTTCTGTTCCTATGATAAGCAAATCTTTAATGACTGTTCTAAAAGAAAATGATGTTATAGATTTACAATTCATTCTTAATGCTTCCATAGGGCAGATGATATACTGCTCCTCCATAACATGTTCCCAATGGTAGATTATCATTTTTTATTATGATTTTTACTAATGCCTTCATTTAAATGCTTAGAAAAGATAATATGGGTTATCCTACTGCCAAATAGGTCAGTCTGGAGCAGTCTGATCCAGAATTTCATTCTTGTTAACACAAGTAAAGCTTTGGGAAGGTAACTTAACTTTCAGTTTATTAGAGGAAACTTGTAAAGAAATCACAACCTTTGTAAATAGTTTCTGGAATAATCTCCAAAGTAATTATTATTAGCTGTTAATATGTGTTTCTTTCATCTTCAGAACTCAAAATTAATTCATTTCCTATGAAATCAACTATTATTGGTGCTAGATGTATAATCAAATCTTAAAAAAAATTTTTTTAAAGTTACAAAGGGGAGGCAGAATGGATAAGCCCACAGTGTTCCTATTTTTTTTCATAGTACTTTGTTTACAAATACATTTCCACATTATATAAATAGAGCACAATCTTCAATTATTAATATTCCATGATATATTCCATGATGCTCTCCACTTATGATAGTAGTTTGAATTAATTTAGGACAATTCAACATAGGTTTAATCAAATAGACAATGATTTGCCTGGACAAGTAACTTCAAAGCAATTTATTACTCAGGATTTCCTTGAGGTGTATCTAGAGTTAAGTGTTTCAATTTTTATTTCTTTAAATATAATTTAAACTCCATCATGGTGGAGGAGAGAAAAATGAAATTAGGGACAAGAGGCACAGACATTTGGGTAATAACAACAATAAGTACAAAGTATATAAATGTGAACAGTAAAGCATAAGGGCTTATTGATTCCGAAGGACCCAGGTATTAAAGAAACCAATTACTATTCTCCTTACTAATTACATGAAATGGTTTTAAAATCTGCGCTAGTAGTTCAAATTTATTCATTTTTATGCCCCTTCAAATTTAACACAATTTTTGTACTACAGTAAGTAATCTACTTGAAAATTCTAGATCTAAATCCAAAATTTCACATTTCTGGTCTTCTCCATTACTGAAACCCATCTAATAGACTTTTAATCCAGAAGAAACTAACCAAAATCAAAGGGAGTTTATAATCCAAAGTAAACTCTATACAATCCAAAGTTTATTTGGGAATGTAAACTCTTTGAGCCACAAACAATATTACTCATTTTTAAATCTAATGCAGGATCTAACATAGGGCATAATAAATAAAAGTAGATGTACGAGGGTAATATTTAAGAGCATCAACTTTGATTAGACAAAACTGGGCTGAGTCTTAGTTATGGTCTTTCTTAGTTTTGTGACCTTGATCATGTTACTTAACCTCTCTGAGTCTCTGTTTTCCCATTACAGGAAATATAAATAGTACATTCTTTATACATTATGAGGGAAGTAAATGAGTACATGTACAAGCATGTAGCAAAGTACCAAACAACTACACATACTTAATAAAAGCTATCTATTATTATTGTTGTTATTTGGAATCAAATTGAGTTGAATCCCTTTATTTATTTATTTATTTATTTTTTCCTTTTTTTTGTCTTTTTTCGTGACCGGCAACGGATCGCAACCCTCAGTGTCGCGCCCGCACCGGACGGGGACCGGCAACGGGATCGCAACCCTTGGTGTTGCCCCCGCACCTCACTCAGCCAGTGAGCGGGAACCGGTCTGTATGTGGGATCCGAACCCTTGGCGGGAGCGCCGCCGCGCTTCCCAAGCGGCGCACTGTAGCAGTGCGCCACCAGGCCGGCCCAAGTTGAATCCCTTTAAAACCACTGAACTGTAAAGCATAGTTAAGGTTAGGATATAACACAATCTAATTAGCTATGAGAAGCCATCAGTGTTTAATATAGTTGGACCTTTGAAAAAGAGTTGGTTCTTTTAGTATTTCTATACAGTCAAAATTTTTATTTTTGAATAAAAAAAACTTAGAACTCTCTGTATGAGGCTAAGATTTTTGAATCTTGCTGGTAAAGTAAGTAATAAAGTTCTACTGCCAGGTTCTGTAGCATTTGGAACCTTCAAGTAATTTTATTTTCAAACTAAGTTAAAAGAAATCACCCTTGAGTGACACCAAGAGCATTGCTAGTAGTCTTCCTACAACCAACGCACCAAAACCTCTTCCCATTGCTAGGAATTCAGAATATAGCTTTTTGTATGTGACATTTATTTCCAAACAACTTATATAAAATAGATTCCAACCACCTGCTTTTTTAGGGTAAGCTGAATCCCCTTAGGATAAAGAAGTGTAGGACATATTATTGTATGATTCAGTCATTGTGAAAGTTTCATTAGAAACTGCTATTCACATAAACAGTTTCCCCATTTTATGTGTAAGACTTAAGACTTGCAAAGAAATGGGTTTCTGTTGTAAGGAATAAATGTGGGACACAAGTACACTGTATCACTGGACTTGCTGCACTAGCATTGTAAGAAAATCACAAACTCTAAGTTTTGCTTAGATTGATACCTAGCATTTTGAAGGGCCATCTGAGGACCATGAGGCTACCCCAAAAATGTATGATTTTTAATCAGAAAAATCAATCTATCACAAAAGGTAAAAATGAGAAAAAAAAAACAGCAAGAATTTCCTTTTCATCCTATGTGATAATTTAGCTGCTGAAACAGTTGATTCACACTATGTTTCTAAAAATTATCATCAATAATTTTGGTCATAGCCATTCCCAAAGTGACCATGTTATTCACCTAAAAACATTTTAGTAAAATATTTTAAAAGAAAGGAACGTAATCACAAACACTCCGAGAAAACAACTGAGCTAGAATGCTCCATCAATCATTTGGCAAAAGAAAATCAATAGAAAATGTGCAGTTCCAGGTATATTTCTGCTGGCTATCACCAAAAAGCAGACTGAAATAATAGCTACTTCAAAATGGAGTGATGTCAAGATAGTTTAAACACCACCAATTACTTGCCATATGGACTATATCCCCTCTGCTCACAGAGTATTTAGAAATTATTCAGAATTAATAAGCACTGCTGTCAGTGTACTGTCAAGAAATGTAAACCCTCATTCATATTTCGAGGTAATGTGGGTAAATACAAGAAACGGTAAAGAACTATAATCAAAGAGAAATTAATACTTCAGTGTTAGCAATACTTGTTTCAATTGCAAACATTGGGTAAAATTTATAATAATCAATGTAGCCTTTCTCATTCTTGGAAACCCACCCTAGCATTACCAAGGAATGTATATTAGAATTCCCCATTCAGTATTAACATGGGCATCAATCCAGAAGCCACTACAAAAGTTCAGCTCTTAAACATTTTTACCAACTTGTCTGGTGACCTCTAGATTTCTGAGAAATTTCCAGATTTTTAATATTAGTATAATCAAAAGGATAACAATAAACACCCACGGCCAATACTTTATGACCTTAGGTTTAATGTGAATCTAAGAGTAACAGAACATTTGCTATTAGGACACTCCCAGAATATCTCAGTATTTGTTGGCACTTTGGCCATAGTTCTTTCACTTACATGTGGTACTAAAATGTAGCTAATACTTATAATAGAACCTAACATATCACACTGAGATATATCTCTATATCTCTATATCTATTTGCTTACCTACCTACCGATCTATCTGTTTAATCTCCCCAAAAACTCTGTAAATGGGCACTATTTATATCCTTATTTTATGGCTGAGGACACCAAGGGACCAAGGTGAGTAGACACTAAGAGACAGAGGTGAAGTGACTTGCCTAAAGTCCCACAGTCAGTAGATTGTAGAGAAGGATTCAATCCTGAGCCTTTGGCACATAGCCCATGCTTTTTTTTTTTTTTTTCTTTTGTCTTTTTCCGTGTCCGGCAACGGATCGCAACCCTCAGTGTTGCCCCCGTACCGGACCGGGGACCGGCAACGGGATCGCAACCCTCGGTGTCGCCCCCGCGCCTCGCTCAGCCAGTGAGCGGGAACCGGTCTGTATGTGGGATCCGAACCCTCGGGCGGGAGCACCGCCGCGCTTCCCAAGTGGCGCACTTATCCAGTGCGCCACCGGGCCGGCCCATAGCCCATGCTTTTAACCACCACACTGCTTTTATTGCAGATTTTCTCTGATGTACATTAAATACAAAAACTATCCTTCACAAAAAAACCTAGCAAAAAAATGACAAATGACATATCTTCTGGCAAATATACATGTACCACTTATGAATGACTAAGACAGTCTGGAAATTATAATTTAGATTCCAAAATGGTGAGACTTTTAGATGATCTGCATGATTTATTGTAATATTTGTCACTGTAATTGTCCCAGAAAATTGTGTACACATAATTAGTAGACAGTGTTATATATCTAATTTCTGTAGCCCTGTTACCAAATATCAGCATTTATTTACTCAGCAGTTTTGTCTTAAAGTCTGTTAACTTATGGCATACTGTCTTCTCTGAAATAGTTTTCTAATCTCTGCTGGGGAAAGAAAAGTTAGTTTAAAAAAATATTGACAGCAATAATCTTCTAAATAGAAAATTTTTAATACAAATCAAACTATTCTGCAAAAGCAATAAAAAATAATCTGTGTGTAATTACTTGTCCTTTGTTTAATTTTAATTTACCTGAAATACAATTTCTTAATTGTCAGATGTTTGTATTTCACGTGGAGATGACCTTTAGTGTATTTCAAGTAAGAGACAAACTTTAAGCCTGCCTATTCAAGTCTATAAGGAAATCTGGCAGCCTAGACAGATAATTCTCTAGTAGTAATAGACCAGTTCGAAGACAAAATTCCCAACATGGACTTTTGGCATTTATACTTCCACCATCTCATTTTCCTTTTTGATTTAGGTTGCATACAGATATACTCTGAGTTGAGTACAGGAATCACAACTCTTGTGTAGATTATATATGAATTAGAAGTAGAAGCTTCTTAACATTGTTTCTATGAATCTTCTTGTGACCAGCAAAAAGAAAACAAGAATGCCACTGGCTTGATCCATGGACCTACACCTTATAAATATGCCTGACGAAAACTATCCATAAGTGTGTGTTAAGAAGTACTTTAGTAGAGAAAATCTGGAAAATCTTACCTAGTCCATAGTGACTTTGAGGGCCTCAAAATAAGTAGTTTGTACAATAACATGTATGTACAATAGCATGATTCGAAACAAAAGTATCCTGTTCATTAAGATAATGTCTGTAAACAATCCTGAAAACAGCTAATAACAGGTATTATAAAAAGGATATATGAAATTTTTTAATGGATAACTAGGTAGAGCTACTATTTAGACTGGCAACTTTATGAGGACAGAGACCATGTATATTTCTTCATTTCAATGTATCTTTGGCTAAAACAGTGTCTGATCCATAAAATACCTGTTAAGTGACTGTCCAAACATCTAGAATAGTTATTGCACCTATATAGTTGAAACAATTACTGGTACATAATCCACTTAATACACTCTTTCAAAGGGAAACTAAGTTAGTCGAGGCTGTGTGCTGCCAAGGAAGCCTAATAAAATAGTACAAAATAATCAACAAAAGCAGTGTATCAATCAGCCGAGATCTGATCATGATTCAATAAGAGCATTTTAAAAACCTCAAATTTCTGTTCATAAGTAGAATTTAAAGCAGCTGTTCAGCACTAGTATAAAGTCTGCCCAAAGAATTTAGGGGAAAAAAAGGCAAATCATGGCAGCAGTGAAACTTTTGCTCTAAGATCTCAAAATTGATATGACCTTCCAAAAAAGTAAAAAAGTAAAAAAATCCAAAGGGACAATTTTACATTTTCATATTGCACTACAGACAAACAGAATTTGGTATTCCAATGTCGGGGCCTCTGTTTTTAAACATGAAGCTGAGGTGTTTCTCTTAGAAGCAAAGGTCTTAGGGGACATGTCTGTCACAGCAGTTATTTTCTGTTTCACTTGTTGGCAAACTTACATTTCAAAACAACAACAAAAACGAGCCTCCCCAGCTCCCTGTAAACCAAGGAGGTAGAAACAAAAAATATTTCAAAGCAAGAAAGCAAACAGACTGTGAGGACTGAAACTCAGACCAAAGGCATCTGCTCTCCAACTCACACTCCCCACAACCACCCAGCCTTCTTACAATCTTACAGATTTTCCTAAGAGATGTTGCCATTTTAGCTTTGTTTTTCCCTAAGTTCTGGCAAAACCCATCACTGCAGGCAAGGCAGCAAAGCCACTAGCAGAATCCAAACCGGAAAAAAGAAAAGCTGTTCTGTCTTTTCTTCCCTGCCACTCCATTACTAATTTATTTTTTCCAAAGTAAAACTCTCTCATTCTATCCAAAACAGCAATCGCTAACTTCCAGCATGTAACAATTATTTCATTAAGGTCAAAGAATACAGAAATGAGTATAGTTGCAGGGCTAAAAGATGGACTAGTTGAAACACCGGGCAATTTCCCTCTGGGCTCCCACTTTTTTTTTTTTTTTTTTTAGAAAGGAATAATACTATAAACCAGCTAGTGTGTTCCTCCTTTAAAAAAGACCAAAGCAATCTTTGTTTTCACTCCTTTCTACTATACCTCCTCCTGAATCCCACCCAACGTGGTGGTTGCCAACACAGCTTCCTGTTCAGTCTTGATAAAAAAAAAAAAAAAAAAAAAAAAAAAAAAGAAAGAAAGAAAGAAAAAAAGTAATAGGAAAGAACAAAATGTCTAATCTAATGCCATGCTCCCACTAATTATCAACATATCATTTAGAATTCAAGAAATTACTAAGATTCTTCAAAAGATACTGGTTTTGAAATTGAACACATACATAGTGCTTATATTTTTCCCCTTTAAATTTAGAATTAACAGTCCACAAAATAAACCCAGGGTTTGTGTCAAGAAAAATCTCTCTATTTGTATGAGCACAAAGAGAAGAACAGGAAATCTGCCTGCATTCATGGGTCACTTGTGTCTTAGAAATATTTCTCTCTATGATTTACTATATTTTGCTTCACATGCATAGTTGAAGTTGAAACCAGCCTTTAGATGATAATATTACAGAGATAGTGAGATCCTATAGATAAATGGTTTCCAAAGCATTCATATGTAACATGTGTCATATGTGTGTATGTATATATCTTACATTAAAAAGTTCAAGTGCCATTAAATCTATATTAAGTTTGAAAATTCAATTCTCAATAATTGTTTCTGCAGTGTGGATGTAGTGCTTGGCATGAGGAAATAAAGATTAATGAACGTTAGCTGAGGCACTCACAATCTGGTGACAACACAATCTAGGGATGAGAAACAACTGTTAAAAATACCAAAATAGAGGTAGAAAGAAGATCCGATGGAAGTCATGGAGCAAGTACATGACTCTCCCTCAGTCAGTCACGGGAGGCTACTTAAAGGATGAGGTCATACCAAAATAATAAATAAATAAAAACAGTGTGAACAAATAATTGAAAGAAATAGAGTGATAGAGAGTAGCTACAGACTAGACTGCAAGGTAGGGACTGGTAGACAAATAGCTAGACAAATGGTAGGATAAATAGCCGGAAGGTGAGATTAAGGTCTGACAGTTTAATAAACATAACTTGAATACCAACAATGTACTACCTAGCCCCTGCTGGGGCTATTCAGTAGGCAATTCAGAGTTATCAGAAGTTATTAAATTAAGAAGTGCCATGAGCACAAGATACCTTATCATAAATCCCATGATGCAATCCCTGCCCCATATTCAAAAATCAATTATTTTCCATTGCCTACAGAATGACAGCCATTCCTGGAATCTGGGGTGCTCCATAGCCTGTTCTCAGCTGTTTCACACCCTATATCTTAGTTACACAAGATTCCTGCCATGTCCATGTCCAAAGCTGTTATCAGATGGTTTTATTCATATTGGTGCTCAATCTGGAATGTCTTTTCAACCCTATGCCAGGAGCTCCAAAAGCCTACACATCCTTCAGCTCCCAGCTCAAAAGCCATTGCCTTTATATAACCTTCTTCAGTCTTCACAGTTTGAATTTATTTTTCCCTTCTTTGAGCTTCCACTGCATTTTGTGGTTATCTATTGTAGCTGTTAGATAAATAATGTGGTCCTGTGATGTTCACATATACATTTCTACCATTCAAATGAAGGGTATTGAAGGAGGAAGGAGATTTTTGTCACCCCTTTCCCACGAATGTTGCCTAAAAAGGTTTTGCATTTAGTAAACGTTCAACAAATATTTACTGAATTGTACCAAGATAAAATATTTGGGTATGTTTCTACTTTTTAAAAAAAGTAGTCTAAAAGTTTAAGAACATTACAAAAATATCGAAAATTTCGTATGAATGTAACAGCAGAGATTAAGCTACACAAAGTGTGTCACAGCCCTGCTTTCATATCTGACATACTATGTAGTCACTATTTCCTTAGCCTGTAGGTACTGTTGTAGTAATTCTTCCCAAATTCGTTTACAGTCTCAGGACCAGACTTTAACATCAAAAAATGACACAAGATGATGTGGTAGAATAAAATATTTGAAGCTAAATTTACAAAGGCCTTATGTAATTTGATAAATTAAGGTGAAATTTTGGTGAAAACACCCAAAATACTGAAGTAATGTTTTCTTCTCTTTCTACCAGATGTTCCTCAGTTATAAGTAAGAGTAATCATGATTAATCAGGTGCAATGGAGAAATATTAAAACATTTATATGTTCTATAACTTACAGGCCACCAGTATCCCATCCTTCCATTTGTTCCAATCTTTAGAGGGTAAATAAATATTTTCTAAAATGTTAAATAAAAAGGAAGAAGTTTTGAAAAAAAAGTGGAACACAGGAATTAACAGAATGAATATAGCAGAAAGTTGGGTTTTTTAAAAAGATATTTAAATTATTGCTCTTGACTTCAGGTCATCAAAAAATGTATGCTTCAACAAGGTCAGCATTTACAATCTAAAAAACTTGGTTAAGCTCTTATGCTTAAATCCATACAGTTTGATTTCTAAACTTGTTTTATTCTCGTCTTAGTAAGTTATTAGAAAACCCAAACCATGTTGTATATTCCATGCATCATGACAATAAATTATCACAAATATGTAGGATTATCACAATAAATTATCACAAATATGTAGTTTTTGCGATTATCATAGCAATATAATGTTTTCATAAGGTAACCATAAACCATAGTTAAGACCTCATACCACCAGTACAATGCTATGGCTCTCTATTACACATAGAATTCAATGGAATTCCTATCACACCACCAAAAATGCATACAATGCCTTGATAATTTTGTGTGTGTTATATTTGAATTAATTTACTGGAGTTAATTTTTAGTGGAGAGCGTATCCTACATCAGTGAAATTTTTAACATCTCACTAATATTCAGATTATAGTAATCTGGTTTATACTTGGTTTCTGACATCATCTTCTGTAACATTCCTGTCATATACAACAAGAATAACTTCACATACAATTTTGAAATATAATTGGTAATTTTGTGATAGGTGCCAAAAAAGTTATTTCCCTTTGAAAACTCCATTCCAAGGTCAAGTTAAATATATGAAGATGAATAGTATATGTAAATGGTGAATAGTTATGTGTATATAAGAAAGTTATTACTACAGCGCTGTTTTGAAATTTTGAGAGTTTATAACCACATTACATTATTTCAAGATGAATGTTCTATGTGATAAATGATCTTACCAAAAGAAATCTGTTTGAAATCCAGTAACAGTTTTAGGGAAGTGATGTAAAACGTATTTGCTTATTCAGATTTTCCTACAAATAAGTTGATCTTGGAAACAAACTGGTAAAAGTTATACTTGTATATGTTACTCTGACAATGTTACATATAATATTTTATTCCATTTAAGACTCACCACAAACTATAGTGTAATTAAAAGTGACAATTGAAATACCTCACAAAGGATTAACATCACACCAATCAATTAGAATGAATGTTGTCTGTCAACAACCAATATAGCCATACTGGTTATAGCAGCTAAATATCAGCCTTGCAGGCTGCTGTGAGAACAGGCTCAATAAAGAAAGTAACGCGCTGGAGTTTACTATACCCATAACCGATAAGACAGTTTCATGACACTGAGATGACTTAATATTTTAACTAACAACCAACTCTTGTATTTACTATGATTTTTTTAATTGAATTTGGTTAAATCTAGAGTGATGCTCCTCACCCTCACATCTATAGAATCTGTTCATATAATCTCTTTATACAGGAAATTTTAGTTTTGTGTTCAGTGGTACATCTTCCAAGAAGTAAATGGGTGTTGTAAGAAGAAAGTTTCTCTCATCCAATAAATTAGGGGAAGCTTTGATGTACAAGTTTTTTTTTTTTTTTTTTTAAACTGTAGGACTTCTCAGAGCCTGTAACATTATGCACTGGGAGGAGAGAAAAATGATAAGCTGTGCTTTTCAGGCAAGAAGTCATCTACATAGGAAGAGCAAATACTATAAAGATATAAAATCTTATCAATTCATAGGTTTAATCTACTTTAATTCAACGTTCCAGTGAGGACAAATGGATTTATGGATTACATTTGGTATACTCAAAATTCTATGCTTTTTTTCCCTATAAAACTTTGTTTCAGGGCCGGCCCGGTGGCGCACTGCTATAGTGCGCCGCTTGGGAAGCGTGGTGGCGCTCCTGCCGAGGGTTCGGATCCCACATACAGACCGGCCGATCACTGGCTAAGCGAGGGGCGGGAGCAACACTGAGGGTTGCGATCCCGTGGCTGGTCCCGGTCCTGTACGGGCGCGACACTGAGGGTTGTGATCCGTTGCCAGTTACGAAAAAAGACAAAAAGAAAAAAAAAAAACTTTGTTTCAAAGCATTATCACATACATTCTTGTTCTACCAAAGCATTATCATTTTTATGATAGACCTGAATAATATTTTTAAAATAGTTTTTAAAAATAGTACATGGGTCAGGTGCCCATGAGTTCTGCTTGTCAGATCATAGTCATCTGTGTGGATGATTCTGTCTCTGGGCAGCAAAGTTCTCAAAAACTTGGATTGGAAGTTTCATCAACCTCAGCAAAGAGTGAAATTCTAAGAAGCCTATACCGAAAAGGACTTGAAGGAGATCTGTATTAGTTAATAGGATAAAAAACTTTTTGTTGCATGCCAGAAAAGATCTCATAATTCTTGCCTATAATCTTCAGTATGAAAAAAATGAGAAAGAAACAAAGGATTTGTTAATACATATAAAAAGAAAATCAGAATAATGACAATTAATTTGGGAATCTCATTTCAAAAACTGAACATTTCTTGCTTTGTTTTTCCAAAATGATTGCAGTCTGGATTATATGTATCAAATTTATCCGAAATTCTTATAAATTAGCAAACTTCTTTTTTACTGCCTCTATCCATTGTAGAAAGTATTCAAATTCACCTAAAATAAGCTGCTTACCATCTTTGGGGGAAGCTCTTGGTTCTCTGATAATTTCTACTTCTGAGAGAAAGAAGGGTTATCTTTTCCACTGGAAGTATACCACTTCTAGGAAGAATTCGCAGTATTTTACTGGAGGCACTCCCACTCATTTTTCATCACTCTCTCTATTTGTCTCTAAGTTGGCAGTTCTTCCTCTCTCTTTTCTTCCTCTTCCTTTCCTTCGTTCTCACTTTATATGCATGCACACACACAACTATATATACACACATGCATATAAGTAGAGCTATAAGACCCAAGATCCAAGACACTATACTTTATTTGTCTCTAAGTTGGCAGTTCTTCCTCTCTCTTTTCTTCCTCTTCCTTTCCTTCGTTCTCACTTTATATGCATGCACACACACAATTATATATACACACATGCATATAAGTAGAGCTATAAGACCCAAGATCCAAGACACTATACTTTCCATGATTAGTGAAAAATACTTCGCTCTATTAAAATGATGATGATGATGACAAATAGTTACTTTAATTTTCCTGTTTACCTCACAGGCTATATAATTCCTACAAAATCTCCATCATAGTTTAAGAAAAAACCTGTGATGTAACAAATATGCAAAATAGTACTTCTGTTTAATTTCACTTTGTCTTCAAGAACGGTCTGCTTATACTTTAAGGCCACCAGTCAAACCAAACCCTATTTACACCTTTTAATGTGTTGATATCATATGTTCCAAAAAACACAGAGACTCTCACAAAGTCAGAAAGAAGCTCACCTTGAAACTCATTTGTCTCCACAAGGGCATTACATATTCCAGAACCCAAAAGATTTAGTGTCCATTAGATGGCTGTGGAACGCACTCCCAAGTAATAAGAGCACCAGGGAGCAGCTGGAGGGGACGGAACCAGAGCATCTAACAGTCATGGAGCTCCCCAGTGAAAATCTGCTGGGCAAATGAGGAAGCCCTGGCTTGTAGCATGGCTCCCAGGAGAAAGAGGGTAACAAAACCTGCAGGAAAGCCAGATCAACCCAGAGAAAATGCACAGTACAAGCCAAGAAGTCTGAGTAGGGCCAGGTACCAGGAAAAACACAGGACCTGCAATGAGCCCAAACAGCCAAGAAAATCGAGATCTCAGAGACAGGTATCTAATTAGCAGAGGGCCCTTTTGAGGCAAAAACATGGATTTTCCTTTCTGGCCTTAATGGAGCTCAGTACTCTTGTGTGGCCAAGGAATTTTATTGGAACCAACAAGTCATAGTTTAACTGAAATAGAACTTTCTAATATTAAAGCCCAAAAAACTGACATTACGAAGATTTTTTATAACTATTCACCTTTAATATTCTTATTAGACATCTGAATTTCTAAACCTATAAAAATACTTACGTGCATTTTTATTCATCTCTAAGTTGAAATAGATAAAATACAGAAAAGTATACATTTGTTTATTATGAAACAGTACAAATACTTTTCCTTAATTTTTCATTATTCATTCCATATACAAAATAGTCATTTATGTTTAAAGAAATTAATGATTGTTCTTGGTAGAGAAGGACAGATACCATTTTCATCATTCTGGCTTTTAACAAAATAAAATGTAGTTTTAATTCTGACAATGATCTTAAGTATCCTACATCTAACAGCTAATAAAAGTAGCAGGCAACAGCTAATAAATAAAAATTTCGACGCTTAAATATCAGGAACCTAAAAGAAAAGTGCCTATCATATTTGTCGTAATTTCTATAATCCACTACTATGTTAAAACTGTTGATTCATAATCAATTAGCTGTTACTAATTTATGGTAAATAAATATGAAATTACTAAAATAATATCCAAGTAGAAATTATAATAAACTAATTGACTTTTCTGATAAGTCTTTTTTTAAAAATATGCCTTCTAAAACCAAAATGAAAACACAGGAAAGCTCAACATTAAAAACATAGTAGTATTTCAAACGCAGGTAGAAATTCAAAGTGGAATAATCAGCAGAGAATATGAATTACCCTGCATAGAGCAACTCCTTAAATAACAATGGCTCATTTCTCCCCAAATATGGATGACTCCCACATTACAGTTTGTAAAACAAACAAGCGAATAGAAAAATCTTAAATTATGTTACAAGTGGAAACAAAATTACATATTGGATAAAGATATAAATTTTTTTAAAAAGGTGAAGCTATCAGTTGAGAAACTGTTAGAAGGGGTATAGTTGCTTCATTTTTCTCCTATCCTTATTATTTCCTTAATAAAAACATCCTGTGCTGTGAGCTTAACATCATCAGATGGCCAGTCTGATGATTCAGGGGTCTTCAAAGTATGAGTCAAAGTTCATACATCATGGCAATGGCCTTTACCTGAGCATTTGACAATAAGTGTCTGATATAAAAAAGGTGGAAATGAACCTTTTAGCTGTTAAAAATCCAACTGGTCATAAGTAAGGTTACAACAGAGTATAATTAAATAGCATACATCAGAATAAATATAATCTATACTTGTACAACAATTCTTAATTTTTATGAACATACATGTTTTCACCTGAAGATATCTAATACCTTTGAAAACAATTTTTAGAACAACTATTTTTGAAACATAACAGCTTGTATTGAACCAACAGAAAATGTTATATTTAGAAATTCTGTAGTTTATCAGACTCCATCAATGAATAGGATAGTAACAACAGTTCAGTCAAATTAAATCGTTCTTTAGCATTTCCATTTAATAAAAAGGGACAATGAACAGGCTGTTCAAAACCAAAGCTTCCCTACAATTTCTCCACTCATCCTCATTCTGACCACACAACGTCTCTTTTCAATTCAAACCATGCATTCTGGAGCTCTCTTTCTCACCCCTCAAAAACCTTAGTAGAATGAAGGGCATTAAAAGTAAGTAAACCACCAATAAATGTAACTACATTACTCAGTCATGAGGGGAGGAGGGCAACATGCAGAGAAAATGGCTAAGTTGTTCACATCAGTAAAGCAGACTTTGTTCCATAAACTTTCCAAGAACATTAGTAGAATACTTCATTTTTAATTCATTCAAATCCATTTAAAATTTACCTGAATGCAGCAATTTGGCTAGGTTATTTTTTACTCTCATAAAATGTCATTTTTATTAACACACCAAGGAAAAATATAAATATGCTCACCTTGATATTCTGACATGTTTTGAAGATCACACCTACAAAAGAAGGCTCTGTAACCAGTTATGGGGGAAAGATGAAAGCTAATTTGTAACAGGATCACGGCACAGTTAATTTCTTAAAAATAAATTTAAGGCGTTTTAGGTCCTTCATTGTGGTTATACTGGTGTTATTAGGCCTTAGTACAAACTGATCCTCTGATAATATGAGTATAGCCAACATTTACTGGGTACTTAAAATGTCAAAAGGGCAGTTTTGAGCTGTCCATGATCATCTCTTAATTCTCAAAATAACCCTAAGAGGTAGGTACTATTATTATCTCCACTTCACAAATTAGTAAACTGAGGCAGGCTTAAAGAGGTTAAACAGCTTATGCAAGGGAACTCATCTTGTATATGGTGGAACCAGGCTTGTAAACTAAGCAATCTTACTCTAGAGCCCATGCTCCTGGCCCACAGGACTACACAGGTCTGGAAAATTCTACCCTTCCTCACCTTTACCCAAAACATACACAAGGATTAGGTCTCCTTGTGTTCTCCCATAATACCTTGTAATTACTTCCCTGCCCACAGCATTTGCCTTTATTCCAATTTCTTGCTTAATGTCTGTCTCCCCATCAGACTACAAGCTTGATAAGAACACAAACCTTACGTCTTGTTCATTATTAAATCTCTAGAAGCTAGCAATGTCTAGTACATAGAAGATATTCAATAAATATTTCACTACTGCATTAAAAACCTGTAATAACTCCCACGTGCCATTCAGGAATTCCTATTAGTTTACTGCAAATATTGACAATTCACCATCAATAACAATAGCTAATATTATGCAGTACAAACTATACCCTTGGGCCAACTTTAAACACTTTATATACATTCATTTACTTAATAGCCACATACAATAAAACATTTTACATAAGAGGAAAATGGAATTCAGTGGGGTTAAGTAACCAGACTAATATCACACAGCTAGTGAAATGTACAGCCAGATTCTGACCACAGGCATCTGACTCTCGAGCCTGTGCCATACATTACCTCTAAATAGGGATATTTTCCAACTGATAAATCCTCTGTTTGAATAAGAGGCACGGAATAAAGTAGTTGGAGTAAAGAACTGGAAAATGTTGGTAACAAAAACTTCTCCATTCTGCAGATCTTGACATATGTCTTAAATAGAGTGGTAGAGTTAAAACAGAAATAGTCTATAGTTGCTTCTAATTTTTTTTTCAAAATTTATGAAATCTTTTAGAAACTTTAAACAAGTTGATTTCTGATTCTGAATTTGTGGGAATGATGAATGAAGAATGAGGAAAAGAGCTGAATTTGTTTTGACTGAGGTAGTTGGCATCTAGCATTTTTTCATAAAGAGCAAACATTGCAGTTCTAAGCCTGGTGTCTAACAAAATACACATTTACAAACCATGCTATTATATAGACTTTGTAATCAATACTTTTCAGATTTTTACCTGCAAAAATGTTGGTATTTATGGACATCTTCAGATGATACTTTATAATAAGTTATGATGGTTTCTTGGACTAAACAAGCCCTATTTTCTCACTTAGTATCAGCTAGTGCCAAACATTTCTCTGCAGGACAAATCACCATTTGCTCAGATAGCTTTTTAATTAAAGATTAGATTTCTTAAAATCTAGGCCTAAAAACAAATAAATAAATAAACAAAAAATAAATAAATAAATGATGTCACCAGGAATCTGGTACACTAAAATCTGAATTTGGTAGGTACCCACTTCTTATAGATCTAATCGTAATCTTAAGTGATATAAAAAATAACAATGGTCCCAAACCTGTCTCAAAAATCTGACCTGAATCTAACATGAGGGTACAATCAAGCAAATCCAGATTGTGGCCTGCACCCTTCAAAAATGTTGATGTCAATGTCAAGACAAAGAGATGGCAGAGTGCCATGTACCATTTAAGGAGACCTAGAGAGACATGAGAACTGCAATACCCGATGCCTGATTTGATCCTCGATTTAAAAAGAAAAAAAAAACCTGCAAAAGGCATTACTGGGACTATTAGAAAATATGGATATGGGCTGACTGTAAAATATTATTACTGTACTTATGTTAAATTTCTTGAATGCGCGAATAATATTATTGTGGTTATGTAAGAGAATGCCCTAGTTCTTAGAAGTGTCAGCCTGCAAGTTACTTTCAAATGAATCAGAAAGAAAAAGAGAAAGTGATGGGGCAAAAGTTTATAGTGGAGAGTATACAAATGCTCACTGTATTACTCTCTCAACTTTTCTGTATATTTGGAGTTTTTAAAAATAAAATAAGGGCGAAAGAAAAATGAAGAGGGGTTCTGTATCCGAATAAATCGTGCCATATTTTAGATGACAAGGATGTTTTCAGTTATAGCAAATGTAAAATCAAAAATCTTCTGGGCTGATGACTTAGATTTGCCATCACGATCTATCAGTGCTTAAATGTTGTCATAAACAGCCGTTCTAAAATAATTATACCAAAATCAAAACCATCAGTTTTGAAGACAAGCTTTGGTTTACAAATGAAAAAGAGTGGTATTTTTTAAAAAAAGATATTCTCATATTGATAAACTGATAAAATTTAAAATGTCCTTTTTATTCTTCACTCTTGCCTGCATTAATCCCCCCACTCCTTTAATTCACATTGATGTGTACTTTTTGTACTGCCAGACAAATTATTCACATAGTAAGTGTTTACTAAATATTTTTAAATGAATAAAGCAAAATGGAAACGTATCTGTGTCTTCATCAGTCTAAATGTAGATGTGCAAAGCATATAAAATTACCTCATCTGATAATTTAATTCATTTAGTTAATTTAGGATGTCTTTTAGAATAATCCTAAATCAACCTGAAGGGCCCAATGAAAGGCAGTATTGCTCAAAATCTGCAGAAATGACACTTATTTGTTAAAATGAGCAATGAATCTCAGAAAGTTTTAACATGCTTCAAATGAAGATAACTCCTGCTCTATTATACTACACAGAACTCTAGGGTAGTTGGGATACTCTTCAGGTACTTCAGCAGATACAAAAGTGTTCCCTGAGGAAAATTCTTGCTTTGGTTCTATCTATACCTAAACCTAGGGTCAATTTAAGGACACAGGTGGGAGTGCCTTCAAGCTAGGCAAGAATATAACTTAGTCAAGAACTGATTGTTCCTCATTCCTTAGCAACAGCCTGAATGTAACAACTGTTATTTAAAGGAGATAGTTTAAGGAACTTCTTAGCCTTTTCTTAGATCTCTGCCTGTATCCTTTCACCAAGAAATCTACATACCTGGCAAACATTAGTTCAGCTACTTATAGAAATGCCTTCTTCCACTAAGTTAGTTATCATTCAATATTCTTCTCTTATCTGATCTCTACTAAAAATGGCAATGTGAAGAATCTCTCTGAATCTTCCGCAATACTCTATTGAAGACAATTTAGGGATTTACAAAATCCCTAAAAATCACTCCCTCAGACATCAGGGTCCCCAAAACAATTGTAATTACTGAGACAATAGAGACCTTCTTTTCATCAGAAAATAATAACCATATACCTCATTATGACTGTCAGGTATATCAGAATTATTCTTAGCCAAGGTTTTAGTTTTAGAAACAATACTCTTCCCTCATTTTATTATACACACACACACAAAATATTAATGATAAAGCATCACTTACATTTTACATATTATATATTTTTTACATAAATTGTATATATGTACACACATAACATATACATGTATGTATAGTTATACATAAATTATATAGATCATATATGTGTTGAACATACGATTTATATATGTATAATATATAATAAATGAATATATGTACACATCTACGTATATGATCTATATCTTTATAATATATATTTATATAACAAATATATGCATAATATATGTAATATATAAGTGGTTATATGACATGAATATTTTATTAATTTTTTTTTATCCTTTTGGGACACAGTTGTAATTCTAATAAATCCTGTACAAACCACTGGTTTCAACATAAATTAGTAAGTACTTGATATTTATAAATCAATATGCAGTCTAATGTTACCTATCATATTATGTGGAATATTCTTGGCACTCTTTCTAAATGATTAAAATCTGTTAAAGCATAATACTAATCTACATTTCCTGAACATGCTAAGTTACATGACTTCTTATTTAAGAAGTAAAATAAGAATTACAATTTCGGAATTATTATAATCCCCATTTCACAGGTGAAGAAACTAATGCATGGAGAGTTTATACGACTTGCAAAGATTACATAACAAATGGTGGTGTCATAAAATAAATTTAAAGTCCAATTCTAAAGCTCACCTAAAAGTACAAAGTTAGATTGCCCATTCTTAGTAAGGTATCAAGAACTCAAAGAAAGCACCAGAATCCTCAGATATATGTACATATGGAAGAACACTTAAAAGATCAAGACTAAAAACAGAGATCCATGGATCACTTCAAGCCTACTCTAATGTATATTAATCTAATAGTAAAATTGAAAAATCCAGTGGCCTAAAACTATGAAGTTTATCTCCATTCCCAAATGCCTTATCCTTCCCATGAACATAAAGTCATATCACCAGTCACATTATTTTATTATGATACCTGATTGAGTTTTCTACTCAAAATTACCATATCTTCCTGCTACCCAATAAAAACCAGTATGTCATGGCTACAAGTTAGACCAAAGGATTAATATCATATTAACTATGCCACTACTGACCAATTTATCACAAAATGTTCCAATATTAATACCACCATATAAGATATGAACAATGACATACTTAAAAATTAGTTTATTGTGTAAAAGCTTCCTGCCCACTGAGCAAGCAAAGACTAATTAGATAAACTTTCTGTACAAAGACACTGCCTGTTTATAAAGATATTTTTTAAATAGGTGGCTCACTATAGAGGACTTGAGGAGGAGATATTTGAGAAATTTAACATAGTTACACTATTCCTACTATGGAGTTTCCATTTATAATGTGCGTTGGAAGTCAGTATTTCTCAAAAGCAGTTCCTAGTAGCCATTACCAAGAAACTCTTTACGTAAGTGTCCATATGTCTGAATATCTACCAACTAACCTATCACCCTGTGCCATGAATGAATTAATTTATTTAGAAAAGAGAAATTAAAAGTTTATATCACAATCATTGTATGTCATTTACATTGGCTGAATTTTTAATATTTATTCAGCATCTAAAAAAATGTGTAGCATAGTAGGTATTTAAAACATATCTGTTGAGTGAATAAAGAAATCTCTGCCACTAAAATAAATGCTAAGTTATAAAGTTATGAAAGCTCTTTATTATCTAGACCAATACTATAATGTGATGGTTAAGAGTAAGGGCTTTCTAGTTAGACTGGGTTTCATCCCAGTTCTGTCACTTATCACCTGTGAGAAATTAGGTAACTCTCTCTGTTTCATTTTTTTCATTTGTGAAAAGGGAATAAAAACTAACTAAGACTGTGTGAGGCTAGAGTGAAATAATGCATGTAAATCAACTTATGACAGAGTCTGGCACATCATAAGCATATACTGAATGTTAGTGCTATCTTTACACCTATCATTATATCTCCATATATATAAAGAAAGAGCTTGGATCACTTCTTGTGGGTCAGCTTAAGAAACTGTCTGTAGCATCAGCTGGGATACAAAAGCTGAAGGCGCTCCTACCCAACCAGAAACTTCTTTAAAAGCCAATGGAGAAATTAAAGATACACACGGTGGTGTTTCAAAATGTAAATATAATTGACCCTTTCAAACATATAATCTCAGAAATAATCTATGCAGTCCTTAAGTGAACATCCTCCTTTCCATTATAACTCCATGGAAATTTGGAGAAGCTGACAGTATATATCTGATAAATGAAACACACATCTGTGCAAGTCAGTGTTACTACTGCAGCTTTTTAAAAAGTGATAAAATTTCACCTCCTTGTAGAAGAAAGCTAAGAAGAAAGACAGTTAATAAAAACCTAAGCCTTTCTGACTCACTGCTACCCTACTGAGCTGTGAAGTACAAGAATCTAAATACAGATAGAGGTTTTCAGTTTCCTTCATCTACACAAAGATATAAAGCAGCATCGTCCAACAGAAATATAATGTGAGCCATAAATAGGAGCCACACATGTAATTTTAAATATTCTAGTAGCCAGAACAAAAAAAAATAAGAATCAGGTGAAAATAATTTTAATATATTTTATTTATGCCAATATATCCAATATCATTTCAACATATAATCGATATTAAAAAAATACTTAGTAAGGTATTTTACATTCTTTCTCTCAACCTATCAACCTAAGTTTTTGAAATCCAGTGTGTATTTTGAACTTACAGCACATCACAGTTCAGATTAGCTACATTTCAAGTGCTCAATAGTGAAATGTGGGTAGCAGCTCCCATATTGGAAAGCACATATACAGAGGGATTCTGAGAACATTTCTTTATACTTTACAAAATCCCATATTTCTTCCTCAAGAGCTAAGAAGGTTTCAATATATATTCTGCAATTCATACAACACAGATAAGTCAGTAAGCTAACACATTCTAATAGCTCAATTTTCCTATTTAAAAATGTGAACTATATTTCAGCTGAAGAAAATACAATAGGTCAAATTATTATTTAGTCAAAATTTTATTTCTAATTTTTGGCCTACTATGTGCTAAGGAACAGTCCATAATAGCTGTTATCAACTATTCTACTAATTTAAAAGCTTCTAGTATGTAATATTTACAACTATTCTTCTATTGAGCATTTTGGGATTTCTTCCTCACCTTTAGGTAAATGAAATAGGTTAAATTAGATTTTGCCTATAACTTTCTATCTATAACAAGATTTTCCTTTATTAAGCTAGTAATGAAACAGTACAACTCTGATTTAATACTATAAATTCAGAACAAATGGGAAAGCATTATATTCAGAAGTGCTTCTGGACCATTAACTTCCATGCTGATTTGACATGCACCATAGTATTCAGGCAACAGACTCAGGAATATAACCTATTCCTAAAGCAAACAGTATTTTATCTCAGAACCATCTGGGGTTCTCATCCTAAGGGCTACTTGCACAACGTTGTCTCGTATCTTTTAATATCCTGAGGTATAGCACTAAGACCTACTTTATTAGCAAAAACCATTTTGCAAGGATAAGAAGACTTACATAGGAAAGATTATGGAGGGAACAAAATTTTGGCTGAGGCCCTTGTTTTGATTATTCAGCTGAAGAAAATCATTGGTTATACACGCTTTCAAAACCCTATGGTTTTTCTAAGGTACCAATAAAAGTGATACCATTCATAATGTGGACAGTGGTCTCTTTCATATATAGCCTATAGTCGCAAACTTAAGTGCCAAGCAGATGGTTGAAATCTGTTTTGTATAAAATGTGCGCTTTTTTTTTTTCCAACTGTGTTCTTTGTATTCATATTCAGCCTAGGTTTTAGCCATCAAAACACTGGCACTATGTCGATCATTAGCAGCATTTTAGACAACTGGCAACTAAGGTATTCACTGTTCTCCACAAAATGTTCAGCTAATATTTCCCAGATGTATAATTAAGGCAAAAGATCATCTTCTTAAATTGGTATCAGCGCTTTGGATGGCTTCTGGCTTTCAACAGATCGTATCAGTGGAAAACAATTTCATATCAAATATAAGGGTTCCTCTTTCTTGGGTGATTTTGTTTGCTTGTTATACAGCTGCCCATAAAAAGAAACCTATGTATTTCCATAAGCTTTACCTACAGTCTAAAGAATACACAGCCAATGAAAAACCTTTCATGTTGCTCTTACTATGGAAGTCTATAATGTACTGGATTTGTACAAATAATAGCTTCTTTATGTTATTTAATATTTTCTAATTTTCAAAATATTTGTACAAATAAAACTTTAAAAAGCAATAGTGTGTGTGACCCTTTTATATTAATAGAAAATCATTGTTTTGTAGTTTAATAATTTGTTCTATTAAATGACTCATTCTCATGATTATGAACAAATTTTAATTTGCATTGCTTAAAGCATAGAAATATGTTAAATCAGCAAATTCATTACTGAAATACTTGATATACTGATACTTGCAAAAAACAACTATTAATATATCAGACATGGTACATATAAAATAACAAGAGATGTGTTTTTATAATATTTAATTAGTAGTAGTATGCTGTCAAAGGAGACTATAGCTGTATTGCTGCTATTTAAGTGCATATTATCTGGAATCAATAATCTTAAGTGCATTTAAAACAATTAAAGTTAATATTAACTAGAAAACTAAAAAATAAGTCAACCAACTTCTTACAAGTATTATTTTATATCCTAAAATAATTTTCAAATATCTGACAAGTATGTTACCAAACAAAAAATAATATTTTTATTAAAGTGCTGATCATTTTACATTTGCCCAAAATTAAACCTCATTTTAAAAATCTGAATGCACTGACTTGCATGCAGAGATACCCAAATATTTTTCTAAATTGTCATTTTAGAATGAAACTGTTCATTAGCATTGGGGGATAAATAATCTTATACTTATTTTTAAGCCTACTTCATAGGTGCATGGCTGAAACCCAAAGAATTTAAGTGACTTATACATCACAAAGTTTTAATTCCAGATTTAGAAATTGTAGGAACATATGCCAACTTTGTATATAACTAAATACAAATTAGAAAATATATTAGCAGTAAGTTGCCCATCTGGATGATTTCCAGATTTTCTTTCTGGTTTAACAGTTGGATATTTGCACATTTCTCTTTGGTCCTAGTTCTAAATGCAGTTCTGGTTGTTCAGTAAGGTTCTTTTCTCTCTCTCTCTTTTTCTTTTACAACCTTTATGTCTACATAAGGAGAATAAGAGATTAACACCCATTTTTATTTCCTAAACTAAAAGTGGCAGGAATAGAATAAAAAATTGTACATCATAATTATTAAGCAAAGAATCAATTTAGGCATGGCATATTCTTGTGTTATCCCAAATATATGAATCAATATTTAAAACTTCAACTAATTTGTACAAGGATTTCATAATTCCATAGACATATTTTCATAGTGGAGATAAAACAGAAGGTCCTTAGATATTGTAGCCAACGATTATGTTGCTCACAGTATAACTACACTTTTTTCAAACAGTGGGTTAAAAAAACAAGATTCAATCTGCCAAATGTGAGATATTAACAATATGCAAAGCTGCTTCTCTCAGATAATATACCTTTTTAAATCCATTTTATTGGTTGTTGCTATACTCCCTTGTTTTATAATTTAACATTTTTCTTGAAATTGTCAACCAGCAACTAATGCATATCAAGTTCACTGGCCTGATGTTAATGATAATAGTTGTTTATTTTGAGAAACATTTAAATCGTTCTTTGGACTACCTGTTTGTAATCGTAGTAGATCTTGCTACTTTCCAGACAACGTTTTATTAATTCCTATAGAGATGTATAATGTCCATAGCCCCTGTATCGTCCTAACACTCTGCTGTCTAATCTTTGTTTTTCTTTTATCTTATTCTTATAACTAGGCTTTTGGCTTTTTGACCTAAAGTGCCATTCTCATGTTTTTCATATTTCTTCACAGTGCCTTGTGCAGTAATCCATATATAGTTTATATTTTACAATATTTGTCATTGTCGAGGATGGTGATTTGATGCATTTGAAAGTTTTAAGCAAATAAAATGTGAAACTTATCTTTTGAAACTCTTGAAACAGTTCATAGCAAACTTAGGCACTTAATCCTAAGAATTATACATACTACTTAGATTGAAAACAACTCCTAAGATATACTATGGTTACTTGTCCCTGAATAATGACACCTATTTGACAGGTAAACTGAAGTGATTCCACATGTAAAGTCTGGTTATACGAGGGCACTGCAGAAAGTTCATGGAAAGATTTGTATTGTCTTTTAATTTGATTTTTCTGTAAACTTTCTGAAGTATCCTTGTGTAAAATAATCTAATATCAAGTAGCTGCATAAATGCAAGAATTATAACAATTAAAGTTAGTAGCTGGGGACCTTTAAAATGTAGTTCTAAGCAATGAAATTTCAGAGTTGAGAGATTTTAGAAATTATTCAACCATATTCGCATTTCACAGATACATACATGAAGACCCAAAGAGGTCTCAGTTAGTAAAGAAGAGCTAGAACTTGAGATCTTACATCCAGCTTTCTACTATGTTACACTTCCAAAAATGAATCAGTGAAAATACTGGCAAAAGTAAACCTTAACAAAAAAAGAGGAAATTATTTTATTATTTCGGAGAAACACTCAAGATCCACCAAAAAACTATCCATTTGATATGTATGCTAAGGCCTCTAACACTCAAACTTTCTCATTATCTCAGTCCGAAATCTCTAATATTCCCAAATGTTACTCAAGCAGACCTTGGTTTACTCAATTTACTCAATTCAAATTTTCCATTAAATATGCGCTACAATACCTTCAGGTTTATAAAGCAGGAACACTGTTATATGTCCCTGTAGCACATGTCATAGGATTCTGTGTTGCACATGAGAAAATGGGAATGAACCTTGTTTGTATTTCTATGGAATATTTCTTCATTTCAAGATTTTCTCCCCTAAATCACAGCTTCATCACGATTTGGTAGGATTTATTCCAAAGATCAACTGCCCCCCAAAGTGAAAAAGTTTCTCATGAATTCCAAACTTTCGTGTGTGCATATGTGTATAACTGTTACATTCCCCCAAATAAATCCTTCACATAACTGTGAGTAACTCCCAATTATCTTTTAGTTTACTTATAAAAGTCTATGTATTCTGCTCCTTCACTATGATTCTGTAAATGGCCATCAGGATCTCTTGGATATGCTTTCATTTCTCTAGACAAATGCTTTTAAAACATAAAACATTCTTAAATTGTTTACACATCAAATTAGTTCCATTTTATTTTCCACCAATGCTGAGATTACAATTACACTACCAATATTTACCATAATCCTTAGGGCTCTAAAAACAATACATTTTTCCTCTATTTCCCAAATTCTAGCTATGTCTAAGACTGGAGGGAAAGAGATGTTGTACCCTCAGAAATAGCATTTACTGTTATCTTTGCTTTTTTTAATCATAGATGTTTTGTATGATTATTGGTACTTTGCCACATAAAAGTTTTGCTCACATCCTGATGATGCTGATATAGAGATAACAAAATATCTGAATTTGATATTATATATTCAGTTATCATTCATTCAAGGCCAAAGTAGAATTAGTGAATGAATCAGAAATTGAATAGCTTGACCACCAGTTCATTCCTTTCTTTACTAAATAATGGCAATTCTATATATTATCCTAACAAATTCTCAACATAGATCTTGTATATACTACAGATAAGAAAGAAGAAAGGAAATATTAACCTCCATTTTATGTGACATCTTCCTGCAACCTCTTTTCAAACATATTATGAAACTCGACAGCAAATAAAAAAGGGGGAAAAAACAAAGGGACATTAAAAAAAAAAAAAAAGGTCTTTGGACTTGGTAAACTATTGCCCAACAAACTCTGGCCCAGGGTAAATAATCAAAAGGAAGAATTGTAGGCAAACAAATAATACTTTAACTTTAAAATTAGAATAAAAATGTTTTAGAACTTTGTCAAGCAACATATTTTAACTGAGAATGAAAAATGAGTAGCATAAATAAAATATTACTTTTTTCATTTTGTGTTCTTTTATGTGAAGGTGTATTTCTCATTTTCAATGTTTGTGTTTCTGTTTTATTAGGATGCTCTTTTATTAGATAAACATAAAAGTGTTTAAAATGGTATAAAAGATCCTATGTAAAAGTTCCACAACCAGTTCGCAAACAAAATACCCCCTTGGTATTCCAATCCTAATTAATATAAAAACAGAAAACAAAGCCAACATAAGTACTAAAGTAAGCAGTGATTATATTTTGAAATATATCTTGATTAAAAATATACAAAAAAAACCCCATGACTTCAGTCTGTCTTTTTTACTACTTGATTAAGAAATTAATGACAGGCAAAGCAGGTTAACTCTTTCCCTTCTTTTCTCAATAATGTTCCTGAAGCCCTCAATGAGAGGACACATCCTTTATGAAATCGCTGCTCAGTGTACTAACTGATCTAACTCCCATAAACTGCCAATATCAAAATCATATGAGGTTTTGAGGCTTTGGGGGAGGCTTAACGCAGTGAATTTTATTTCTTCATATTACGTTTATTCTCAATGCACCTGATTCTTAGGTGTCAATGAGCCAGAAATGATTGGGATGGGTAGGGTAGGCAAGTGTGCATGGAACATAATGAAACCCTATGCATCTACACCATGAGAAATATTAAAGTGGAGCTACATATACATTTTTAAGAAAGATCATATCTTCTTCTGTTCTAAACATTTTCTTTTCTAAAACACACATTCTTTCAAAGATGTGAAGAGCAGAAATAGAAATGCTGCTACATATGAAAGTTTCAGCGGATTTGCTGCCAGCAGCTTTTCTTTATAGTGTTCCTCTTACCTACAGTATGTGTTGGCACTGGCAGGTAGCCCTAATTCGTTAGTAGCCAAATTATTTTTGTCCCCGAAGTATGAGAAATCTCCATAGCACATGAATGAGACATGGTTTACTAGTTTACACACATTTTTATAACTCCAAGAAACCAAAAACTCATTCACAAATGCTTTCATTTCAGCAAAAAGAAGGGCCACAGAATATCAGACATACCCACTTTGAAATCCTGGTCCTCGTTCTCCATGAGAAAACGAAGAGAAAAAATCTTTTAAACTTCAATAAAGAACTTTGATCATTAATGCCACAAAAATAAACAGCTATCTGTTCACCCCACACTCCACATTTCATTTAAGTCAAAACATTTCAGTGAGAAAACGAAGAGAAAAAATCTTTTAAACTTCAATAAAGAACTTTGATCATTAATGCAAGAAAAATAAACAGCTATCTGTTCACCCCACACTCCACATTTCATTTAAGTCAAAACATTTCAGTACAAGGCATTAAGAAAAAACATCATTTAGCAATAAACTTAAATGTCTCCAGACAAAAATTCATCACGATGGCTTAGTAGGTTGAGATCCTGTGGTTTACAATAACTAGCATCCTCAGACTGCAGGATCACCAGATACATTTAACGCTGCTGCACCACCTTCACTAAGTTACAGAGAAAAATAGTAAGGAGAAATAAGCAACACCTAGATATAAACACACAACACAAGTGATGATTCAGCTACAGAAAAAAGAAAAAAAAATTCTGAATTTTAAGGCAAGACAAAAGTAAATGTATTCCCACTAAAGAGCCAAATGAATAAAATGTTAGATAAAAGAAAGAGAGATCTGAAGTACAGTGAGCCGACTTCGGGTATGAATTGATTTAAGGTTTGACACTTACTTCAAATGTCTATGAATATCTACAAGCTTTTGTTTTTAATTTTCCTTCTGTCATGTTTTATGGGCAAAAAGTCCTTAATCTATAGATTAATTACTTTCAAGCTGGGTGACAAAAGGGCATAATGACCGGAAAATGATACAAAAGAAATAGAAAACGCATGTTAACAAGTTTATCAACAAACCTGGGTAATTCTCATGAAGTACAAATTAAGGTTCAGTGGTTCCAAACTGGCAGCATTCAAATTGGGTTCATATTTGGGTTTTTTGTTTTGTTTGTTTTTTTAAACCACCTGTCCTAAAACGACATTGTTTATGCTAATTATCTTTGTTTATGCCACAATTCTGTTTGTTTGCTACATTCTTTTAAAATACCATATCCCTATAAACAGTTCTCACCAGAATTCTTCTAAATCTTGTTTCGGTCTGGTCCTTCTCGGCAGCCCACTGAGCAGAATGCAGCTCTACAATGAAGACGCAAGAGCTGGGAACAACTTTGAGTCTCTGACTCCTCAGGCTGGCAAAGGAAGGGAGTACTGCTGAGGTTTTACTCTCAGGCTCCAAGGAAAAAGGATACTGAACGTGGAGAAATGCAACACCCCCCTATTGGACAAGCAGAACCATACGCCACGGTATCTCCAGAGGAAATGTATGAACTCTTAACTAGTAAGTAAAGAAAAGAATGGATGACACTAAAGGGAGAACGGCTTCCAAACTGCAGGAGAAAAAACAGAAGCCAGAAAGGATAAAAAGGTCTTCTCCTGAACCATTATCTGTCTCTGATTAAATGAAGGAATATGAGGCTCTCTCCTAAAGTACGTCCAAACAAACACTCTTCACATAAGCAAAACAGTATCAGTCTTTTAAATTGTTTCCTCCTCCAGCAATATCACTTGATCATGTTCATCAAAACAGCATTTGAATTTTACATTTAATATAAGTGATCATGCTATTCATCAATGAAAAGGAAGGAAAAACAGAATGAATGAAGAAAGGAAGACTTTGCTAAGTTTAAGTCCATTTATTGTACAGTAAAGTTTTTTCATTAGGAAGAAGATATTTTACATTTTGGTTAAATCTTTGTACATCTTTTTATCTGATTGCCATCATCTGAATCAGAGACCTGGCATATTGGAACTATATGTGAATTAGTACAAGAAAAGAACTAGGATTGGTTTATTTCCCATGCTGTTAGTTAACTTCATTGAAATTATAAATGAGAAATTATGGGAGAAAACAAAACCCATAAGTTTACGTATTTAACTAATCTATAAAAAGGAAGGTATTCAGACTACATAATGCATGTCTGCATTATACTCATACAATACAATCATTAGGTGGCTGAAAAATTGATAGTGGAAAGAACAGACAATAAAAATCAGACTTTACCCATGAATGTAATTTTGCTTTCTAAATGCATTATGAATCTAATCCATAGGAAATACCTTCCAACACTAAGGAGGACTAATGTGCTTAAGAATCAGAACAGGTCTTATTATTTGCCACTCATGTATGATGCATATACAGAATTTAGGTAAAAGCTCCCTAAGAACAGGTAAATAACATGTGCCAACTATATATCAGAAGCATAAGACAGGAACGCACCAACAAGTGAAATAATCATAATATTCACACATTTCCAAATCTATCAGACCTGCTAAACACTAAGCAGTACACAATGCCACCTGACATTTAACCCTTAATTGTTCTTGGTAATCAGTCAGGTCTCCTGCCAAGTCTTCAGGACACTATGGGAGTGTGACAGAAGTGTGGTTCATGAACTATTTCATGCAAACTGCTTTCCAAACCAATGTCTCAGTTCAGCTTGCAAATTATTTATATGGTAATTAAAACCTATAATCAGTGGTGGACTCCTTTTCCTCTATAAAGTAGTAGTAAATGGAAAACAAATAAAATGATGAAAGGCTGATATCAGAACATCCTGAAACATATCAAACTTGCAGGTTTATAGTTGTCATTAGGTGACAGAATGTGAACAGATAACTTTTCTTTGATTCACACCTAGAGGTTACCTGCCAACCTGAATGTACTCATCACTCATGAACACAATGGTGAAAAAAAGTTTCTAATTAAGCTGAATAAATCTGTCTGGGTAATAAATATTTTACTACTATGGTCAAACTTTAGGTAAGTAAAATACCAATAATGTCAGATATATTCTTGCAACCTGCTAGAAGTAATTGATCATGGGAATTTTACAAATTAGCTTTTCACAGTACCTAATGTATATTTTTTCTTCTGAAAAACAAAAGTTTTCTAGTGAGCAAAAATTATTTCTTTAGTCAGTATGACCACAAATAAATTTGACAAGTATTGATATTCAACTCTGTACCACACAAACATGTATAACCAAATAGATTTCAATTTTTTACAAAAATAAATAAATAAATAAATAAATAAACTGAATTAATTTTTATTGCGGAAGGTTTTACTCTTGTAGTGTCCCCTTTAACATCTAAAAAATAGGCTGTTGTCTGCACCCGTTTTGGAAGAAGCAATCAAATAGGTGATACTATAGGCTTAATATGCTTCATCCCACTTCCTTCAATCCCAACTTTTTTCTTTATAGACATTATCAGACTGTCTTCTTAAGCAATCATCTTACACTTGCTTTTTAATTAAGTTTCTAACATAAAACAATTAGAAAGCATAACAAGTAGCTTTGTTATTATAAACTATTACATTATAGTCAAAGAAGACACATATAAATAAAAAGGAAAGAAACAGAATACAATATTATTGATAAACTATCAAAAATGGCTATTTTTCCATTCATCAGAAACCAACTAATACTGAAACTTAAGAAAAACATTTTAAATATTTTCATTCTAGGAATATTAGGAAATAGGTGACATTCTCAAAAGAAATACCTTGTCGAAATTTTTTTTTAATTATCTACTTCCAGTTAAATACATAAATTCAATGACTTCTTTAAAAAAATTTTAGGAGAGTGCAGGCATTCATTCCAATGACACTATTACTAACATTAAGACTGTGTTGCCAGTTATGTTACCTCTAAATATTAAGATGTAAAAGACTCTTCTTACAAATAATTTTTTAGAACATACTTTGCTATCCGCTTCGCACCTGAGAATTGTGTTTTTCAGTCATATTCATTGTGACAAGAATGCCTGAACATAAAAATGAAATATTTCAAATTCTTTGTCTTGCAGAATCTCTGTTCTATTTGCTTTACCTCTTGCATATTTTAAAAAATGAAATTGTTACTACTTGTTAACTATTTAACAACTGTTTATTAGTTTGAGTATTGACCATGGTCTTCTATTCTCAGGCTCATAATACAAACATACACAAATCTAAATTTAAATTTTGATCCTGATATTTGAGTTCTGAATATTCCTTAAAGTTCCAAATAGTCTACAGGCTGGAAAGAATAATAGAAAATGGACAAGATTCTACCAATGAAATCAGAAAAAAAAAATCACTTAAAACTTCTACAATACAGGAACCCCGAGGAACTTATTTGGGTCCTCTAGACCAAAGTTCTCTATTTCATAAAGAAATTTCAAGTCTTCTTTTCAGATTTTTGACTAAGTTTGAGTGGATCTATGGAAGGTGAGAAAATAGAATAATAATTTACAGCCAATAGAAATGACCTACTTATATAATGCAAATTGCAAATAGCTGAGAAGGCAAAAGAGCTGATTATATATGATAGTGTAGTTACATCACATATACCTCCTTCGGAGAATATAATTATTCAATATTGTGTCTGCATGATATACTCTATGTGGGTGACTATACATACACTCACCCATACAAATTCAATATAAACAAATAGTAATGATTTACTGAGATTTTTGTATGTATTACCAATTGCAACCACAGGGGAAATTATTAATAAATTTTATGCTGTATGACATTTTCCAAATTATTTTAACTACTAATGTTTCCAAATATGATGTCTCTCCTAACAACCTTATTGATTATCACTTGCTTGTTTAATTAGTCAGTTAAAAAGCATGCCTCTGGGTGACAAAAAAATGAAATTCTCACCAGGAGGAAAGAAAAAAAGAGAGAGAGAGATTTGAGCATCAGAATAGAAGAGGGAAAAGTTTAGTTTAAAAAGAGATAATTGAAAAAATACAAATAAAGTTCACAGCAGGAAGCTTGCCTATATAGAGAAATAGGCTGCAGCCTGTTAATATGTAACTACGTTTTCATAAGAACAATCTGTTAACAGGCTTACAAATCAGACTGAGTTTTATTTTCAAAAAGTATAGTTAGAATTAAAGAATATTATCATTTAAGTACTATTCTGCACATGCTAGAAAACTTACTATTTTTAATCAACAAATCTCTGTATTTTAAGCAATAGTATGTTCCACTATAAATAACTTCAATATCTGCATATGAAATAAGGCTATTTCACAAATAAAAGCTAACTAGTTTAAAAAAAAGTTAATATATGGAACTTTGAAAAAATTAATTCAAACTGTTAAGAAAAGCTCTTCCATTTGCTGAAATTATCTAGTGAGGATGCACCTTAATTAAAAAAAAAAAAAAGAGGAAATGAAAGTAGACAGTATTAGAGTATATATGCTGGCTATTTTACTTTCTTCCCTAGTCTGATACTGGCTTCTCTAATATGTGACCACATTAAACGTTATTTTATTCTCAATACTCTTTTTCCCATCCATTGCTTCACTTCTAGAATGTTTTAATCTTTGTCCTTTCTTTTTTCGTCTTTTCATATCAAATTCAGTCGTTTGAGCGATGAACAGCTTGACTTAGCATATTTTTAACCAGCTGGTCTAGCACCTAGCTTGCATTGCATAGTCAGATACAACAAATGTTTATACAGAAGGTAGCTTTCATGAAAAGGAAAAAAAGCCTGGGTATCATGCATCCTGAGTTTTTTTTAGCTTTTTTTTTTTTTTTTTAAATTCACCATGCAGAATACAAAGTTTGAATTCTTTTTAATGGCAAACAAAATTCTATTTATAGTTCAAAAAAATGAACTTATGCTGGGATAAGAACTCAAATTTAAAAATTGCAATGTGTACTTATAGGAACAGTAAGAGGGCTAAAATTCTTTCAAAGCCCTGCTTTGCTTACACCAACATCAAATGGAAGAATATTGCACATATTTCTCTAAATAAGAACAAATTAATTACAAATACACTTATTCCCATCACAGCAAAAGGGAAAAATGTAGTAAATCAAAATTCAGTTAAGACAGCCAATACAAAAAGTGGCCACTAAAACTTAGTAAGTGAGCAGCCGACTCCTCCTTTTTCTTTTTTATTTGACACTCCAAGAATAATCTACTAATATATAGCTGGGAGGTTAAATTTTCTTTGGGGAAAAAAAAATCTGCTCTCTTATATCAACAAAAGGTCATGTGCTTTACTGAGCAGCTTCCAAAGTTTTACGGAAGGATCAAATAGGAACTTATAGCCTCTGTTTTAACTACCACTAAAAGCTTCTGTCACCCCAGAAATTACATGAGACAGAGATGCTGAAAATGGTTAACACTCTGTACAAAAGCATTTTTAAAAGGTGTAGAAGGGGAGAAAAAAAATCAATAAAGGAAGAAAGTAAGAGAGTGAATGAGAAAGAGAGAAGCAGCGAGTGAGGGAAAGAGAGATGCTTAATGTTCATTTAATTTCCTGTTACAGGACGCAACCTAAAAACATTAGCAGAAATCTCTCGGAGACTTTGCAAATCAGTTCAATTTGGTCCAGGCAAACACAACAAAAATCAGCTAACAACATCGCAGAAGCCCTAGCTGAGAGCTTCTCTAACAAACACGTTTTGGGGGAGCATCTTCCAGTTGACTCAGAGACTACTGTAAAATGGGAGAGTTGTACTTCAATATATTCGGGGGTGGGGGGGAAGAACTGTACTCACCTTTCAAACTCCTGAGGTAAATCAGGGTCAGTAAGCATGCTGGAAAAGCACAATTTCCCTTTGTCACAGCAGCCACCTATGATCGTCTCCAACTGAACCTGTCAAGTGAGTCCAAACCTTCTAAACCAATTGATTTTCTCTCTCTCTCTCTCTCTCTCTCTCT
>NW_007729498.1:207192-208080 GCF_000696425.1 Galeopterus variegatus
CTCTCTCTCTCTCTCTCTCTCTCTCTCTCTCTCTCTCTCTCTCTCTCTCTCTCTCCCTCTCTCTCTCTCCCCCTCTCTCTCCCCCTCCTCCCCCTTCTCTCTCTCTCTCTCTCTCCCTCGCCCCCCTTCCCCTCCTCTCCCTATCCTAGCTCTCCTAGGACTCCTTGACCAGTCTCTTAAAGGGGTAGCGCACTTCCAGCAGCGGGGTCTGGCTGCTCCCCCTCCGCGGAGCCGCACGCTCTGGCTGCAAGGCACTAGACAACCTCAGGGTGCCTGTCCTTTCCTTTTAATTCTCTTTTCTAGACATCACCGAATGTGAGAAGTCAACTCATTTTACACGTCCCCCATACTCTCCTCTGAATAATAAGTCATACACACACACACACACATGCACACACACAAACACACACACACACACACACCAGTATGATTTTGTAAAATATCATTTTCTGGTGAATAAAAAAGAAGTCAGTATAATAGCAGAACCCCGATTAAACAGCATTTATGAACCAATTAAACAACAACAACAAAAGTAAATGCCAGTAATAGCATTTTTAAACAAAGAATTGTTATTCTTTCTCACCCCTTTCTAGGCTCTCTCCGTGCGCACACGGAAACACACACACACACTCACACACTCACACGCAACAATCAGGCATTGTTCTGAGGGAAGAAAAGCAACTTTGACAGATTGAAATATAGCAGAGGCCCCTTCAAGGAAACCTGTAAACAACTTGTCACTCACTCTGTCGGTCTCACTGTTAGCTCGTGCTTTCCACAAAGTGGTGCAAACGTCCTGGCAACCCAACCAAAGTTTCCTCAGCTCCAAACTCCATAAAACACGATGTGCGATGTGGAGGGCAATAGGTATCCACATGCCAAAATATA
>NW_007729498.1:208146-211955 GCF_000696425.1 Galeopterus variegatus
ACACACACACACACTCACACACTCACACGCAACAATCAGGCATTGTTCTGAGGGAAGAAAAGCAACTTTGACAGATTGAAATATAGCAGAGGCCCCTTCAAGGAAACCTGTAAACAACTTGTCACTCACTCTGTCGGTCTCACTGTTAGCTCGTGCTTTCCACAAAGTGGTGCAAACGTCCTGGCAACCCAACCAAAGTTTCCTCAGCTCCAAACTCCATAAAACACGATGTGCGATGTGGAGGGCAATAGGTATCCACATGCCAAAATATAACACACGAGAGCGAACAAAAACCCAAAAGCAAACCAAAAAATAAAAACGAAAAGATGGTACTAACAAACTGTCCTGTTTGGGATCGCTGGGGAGGTCAGGGATAGGAAGCGCTCCCCTGGCTGTGGATCTCTTTAATTTCCTCTGCCCAGGCAGCCACAAATAACAAGGTGGACAAACTATGGCTTTGCAGATCCTAAGCTGGCTGGCAAGGCACAGCCTCCATAGCAGTTCCAATTATCTAGATAAAAATCTGGCAGGCGAGGAAGGTAATCAGGTAATGTACCTTTGACATGAAATGACAGAGGCACATACACATACAGAGAGAGACGCACACAGACACGCATGCAGAGATGGTGGCTGCCCCGTGCACCGCAGCATCTGGTCAGGGAGTAAGAACACACTCACTGACACGAGATAGTGTGCATTCTTCACACACACACACACTCTCTCTCTCTCTCACACTCTCTCTCACACTCTCTCTCTCTCTCTCTCTCTCTCTCTCTCTCTCTCTCTCTCAGTCACTCACACACACTCTCCACTCCTACTGGGAGGGTTCATTCTGCACAAAAGGCTACATTACAGAGCCCGCCCCAATAAGGGAAAGAGAGGAAAAAAAAGCCTTCCATTGTTGAGAGGGCAGGTCAGTTGATTAGATTTTCTGTGGAGAATTCCACGAGGAAATTCCCTTCAAAGCTGAAGTGATTAACTGGGGGCTATTCTGGAAATGGAGCAGACAATGGCTCAATAGTCTGCACAGCCAATGTCCAGGCTGGCACTGAACTCACTTAAAAAAAAAAAATAAAAGCCAGACTCCCTGTTCTTTTCCACACATTCCTCCCCCCCAACCCCCTCCACTCCTTCCAACTTCCCCTCCCAATTCCTTTTATTTTGCAGCTGGACAACATTAAGGGCCTTTAAAACCACAAGGGTTGACCCCACAACAGTTTGATTAGGTCCCACTTTTTTTTCTGGCGACAGGCAGACAGTAGTTTACTTTTTTAGACACACACAACGACACACCATACACACATTCCATATAGAAAAATCAATTTTTAACCTCATATTAGTAAATTTATTCTTCACTCAAAGCTTATAAATTTTTTGACAAAGTTGACAATAACTTAATAATGAGAGCTATCGTTCACGGATATCCTAAAAATATACATATACATACTATAAAATCAATGTGGAATAAGATTTAAGCATGTCACTATGGAGTTAAGACACTAACAAAACACAGAATTATGACCCACCCTGAAAAAGCTGTTAACAAGGGATGTGGCAAAAATGACTTGATGCTGACATGATTTTCATTTTCAGCAGTTGGGGAAGGGGGAAAGGATATTACTCACTATTCTTTCTTGTCGTTAGCCTCAATTATTTTTTATTACAGCGATGACCTATGCCTACATAGAAAAATGAGAAAATTGTTGCATTTATTTTAAATATTTATTTTTTTAGCCCTTAAGGGACCTACGATCTAATACACTCTAATTGATAATGTATACCAAAATAATATTTTTCTTCTATTGTTAATGGTGGTTGTGGGAATTGGTGTATGGTGGCTACAAAGCCACATACACTTTAAAAATAATTTAGAATTTTTTCCTAATTAAAGAATCTTGTTTCATCTAGTATTAATAGAGAAAAATGAAGGAGGAGGATGGGTAAGGTACAGGGAGCCATGGGAGCTGGAGTAAGGAAGAAGAAGAGGCAGGGAGGAGAGGATGCGAGGAGAGTAAAAGAAGGAGACATAGTGGCAGCATAAAGATAGAAACAAAGATAACGGCCATAAGGCAGGATGCTGAGATCCATATGGTCCCAGCTGCTGTCTTGCTACAGCTACTACCTCTGGTTGTTTCTCTGAAACTCTAATCCAGAAGGTCACCAGAGCAGGTAAGAAAGGTAGTATGCATGTTTGAGGCCAACTGTAGTATAAAGAAAAGATGCCCATCTCAGAATCTTCCTTGTCTTTGCTTTTGTTTTTATAGACACTTATATATGTATATATAAGTATATATATGCCAAATAAACATAAAGAACATATACAGAAATGTTGAATGGTTTGAAAGTTAATTTTAGATTTCAACGTATTCTATAAACTTTCCTGTAGCCACAAATTATTTCTTGCACAATCATCTATGCTGAAAGTTGAAATAGACTAGGAACTAGACAGAAAATTTGCCAAATATAATAATGATCATCCTCATAATGATAATTTGAACTTATGGAGTGCTAAGCTCATAAGTAGTTTTGTTCACATATATTAGTTCATGGATCTTATACAGCGAAGAAAAGAGTAGGAATGTATATCTGTAACTTCCCCACTGTTCAAACTTGGTCAAAAAGTATTTAAAGTCATACAATTGGTTATGAGTGCATTTGTTACTTGAAGCCAGATTCTATTTCACTTGTGTCACTGTAACACAGAATAAATGGATCCTCTAGAATTCATGAAAATCCCAAAATGGTGCTCAGTTTCTAACTTACTTTAAAAGGTTTTCAGGTAATTATTATCAAAAATTAAATTTCATAAAATCCCATTGTCACTAAGATAGAACTGTATTTGATGGTTGAATGGAATAAATAGTTTTTAAATGTACCTCTCTAAGCTGTAAAAGATTTCTTTCATTTGAATTCTATATTGCAAATTAGCATTTCTGCCAGATTTTAGAATGTCAGCAAAAGGATAAGACAGTTCCAAAATGCTTTGGTCAAATCCTGCCACTAATTATTTTATTAAATGATCAAAGTAATCCAATCAAGCCAATGTTTAATATTAAATTACTGTTACTTATAAATCACTTTTAAAATTTTACATTAAATGTTAAAATGTTTAAATATTAACTATGTATTCTTGACTAGAACATAATATATGTTAAATAAATCTATATTCTTTATCAATCATTTGAAAAGCTTAAGATATTCAATTGATTATACAGTAGTCTCCCCCTATCTGTGGTTTAACTTTCAGAGGTTTCAATTACCTGCAGTCAACTGCAGTACAAAAATATTGAAAGCAAAATTTCAGAAGTAAACAATTCATAAGTTTTAAAGTGTGCCCCCTTCTGTAACATGGTGAAATCTGAAGCCATCCTGCTCCGTCACACCTGGCACGTGAATCATCCCTTTGTCCAGCAAATCCATGCTGTAGACACTACTTGCCCATTAGTCACTTAGTAGCCATGTCAGTTGTCAGATCTACTGTGGAGGCACTGCAATGCTCATGTTCAAATAACCCTTATTTCACTTCATTGTTCTATTTTATTATTAGTTATTGTTGATCTCTTTCTGGGCCTAATTTATAAATTAAACATTATCATAGGTGTGCACAGGACAAAACAATACATATATAAGGTTCTGTACTATCCACGGTTTCAAGCATCCACTGGGGGTCTTAGAACATATCCCGTACAGATGAGAGGAGACTACTGTATATCTATTATTCTCTACATCAGAACTAACTTCCTGGGGCCGGCCCGGTGGCACACTGCTACAGTGCGCTGCTTGGGAGCACGGCGGCGCTCCCGCCGAGG
>NW_007729498.1:212865-214448 GCF_000696425.1 Galeopterus variegatus
AAAAAAAAAAAAAGAACTAACTTCCCAATGTGATGTTTGCTATACTATCATAAGTAGGACTCCAGGAGGTTTCAAAATATATGTGGATTGAGACATACCTTAGTATTCACTAAACATCTATTAAATGCTTACCAATATGTTAAGCGCTATGGCTTTAACAGAAGAATTCAAGAAAAATGTATAGCAAATCTAATTTTATGTGTATAAAGCAAATACACATAGCAAATCTAATTTTATGTGTATTTAGCAAATCTAATTATATAATGTATAATTATAGGCCTACTTATATATATGTACATATATACACATACATGACCAAATTTCTAATTGTTTAGTATTCAATCCTTCCAAGGTAAATATGGTAAGAAAAATTAAAATCAAAATAAACAAGTAAATGAACAAAAAACAGTGATGAGAAATTAATTGAATAATACTTAAAACAGTGGATAATATAAATATGATCTACAAATATAAGCACATCTTCAGAGATGACCAAAGCACAAAGACGCCCCAGAAAACAGTTTTAGATTTAATGAGTCTCTTTGACACCACTGCAGCAGTATTATGGGAAAAGGAATGAACCTGAAAAAGTGTGCTTTTGAGCTCATGTTGTTTTCATTGCAAATATAAAAAGGAGGCTCACACAGGCTAAGGAAATACAAGATATTCTAAAGAACACTGCTGGAAAATTCTCAAAGAGAATATCAGGAACTTTTAAGATCATAATCATAAACAAGTGATTTCCAAGTTTAACCCCTTTTCAGGTATCTTTTCAACAAACATTTCTAGTATTTCTCTCCTCATTGTAAAAGGTGATATTGTCATTACCCTATTTTAGGATAGGCTTGTTAAACATTTTCTATTTTAATACCTAAAATTGAAATGGGTAGTCACAGGTACATATTACACTTCAAAATATGATATGTGTTCCTACCATAAAGCCACAGTTTTCATGCTTTATGGATTTGGAAAGCTACTTTTGAGAAATAAAACTTTTAGTATATAACCACAATGAATATAAAGCAGATCAATGCCAGACAATATTAACATTATATTGACTTAAGCTAACACAGAAGGCCATAATAAAATACCTTTTCCTGCACTGCTGTTTACTTTGTCACAAAAACATTTTTAAAAAGCAAAAAACAAAAAAACTCTCTCTTTCAAGAAAAAAAAAAAAAGAACTTCCAACCAATGTACATCTGTGAGCCATTCATCAGATGCCTGGAGAGCTCACTATTGACCTAACACATGTAGCTTAAAACTATGATTTAGAGTAGACTTGTCTTGTAATATTGGACCTCTTCAGAAAAACTCCTAAGAAATTCAATTGCCTATCTTCTTTTTTAAAGACCTAAAATTCAGTCCCCCATAATAAATGTGTGCCAGAAATTGGCATACAATACCCTATGAGCTCAAGGTTTTTCTACCTTTACAATCTTTCCATTGTCAGTTGGTTAGTTAGAATATACGGATGGACTGCGCTCAGGCTGCATATTGAGGAACTAGTGTTCTTCAAGAATGCTTTCACCGTAGACATCTCTATTCTCATACTTCTCTCAAAGAGATGATGTCATTTCTAG
>NW_007729498.1:215187-237006 GCF_000696425.1 Galeopterus variegatus
TTTGATGCTAACTGAATGCTCAAACTTTGGACCAAGTTTAGGCTGAGTGATGACTGTCCCATTCTCACATACAACTTGATGTAAAAGATAGTTCTTTATACAATAATTTATACGGTTAAGGAACGGTATTCTCATCTCATTTACAGTAATGATAAACACCAGAATTAGTACTGCTCTTCATGCAATTTGGCTCTCTTTTTAAAAATAATTACTAAAGGTTCCCTTTTCTAGACTTTCATGGAAAATACAGAGGCCAATTTTCTGGTCCCCATGCAACTACTTTGCAAAGGCTTTTTTGTCTTACAGAAAAAAATCAATTATTTCAGGAAAAGGGTGTCCATTAGGAAAATAAGACCAACTGAATTTATGCTTTCTTTATTATTTCACTTATTACACAATCATCTCTCCTTGTGATAAGCGGTCATGTCTAATGGTTGTTGGTTTATGACAGTGAAAAGGACGTGAACCAACCACGCTGGTGTAAGTTTCAGAAGGCTTTCACTGAGTGAAGAATCCATATGACCCATGAGAAGAGAAGCCATTCAAATGGGACTATACCTTCAAACAGTGCTGTTTTTGAAGAGGCCACCAAACTTCCTGGGAAGAAATTCAAGGAACACACTACACTGACATTTACCTAGGGGCAGCAGCAGAGTGAGAAGTGGCACCATAATATTGCTACAAAGTGGCTTTGGTTCTTGTTAGAAATTGTCTACAAAATATTTTAGTACACATCATTCAGAGAAGTTTTCTACGAGAAATGTATATATTTCTTTATATTAACTAATTAGAGCAGAAATGAAATCTGAAACTAAGTATTAAAACATTTGAACAATTAGTTTTGCTTTTAAGTTGACTACACTGGCCTACTCTCTATATTCATTTGATTATATATTAAGTGAATGACAAAAAATCTGATTCACAGTGGTTACCCCTTAACAATGTTCAGTCTACTTCAATCTAGAGCAGCACAGAGGAAAAAAATTCTGGTTAAGCTGACAGCTAGGAGGCTTGAGCTCTAAAATAGCCTCTACTCCTTCCTTACTAATGATGTGGCCTTGCCTAATTCTTTAACTAATCTCAGGAAACATGATTTCTAATGTCCCTCTCAACTCTAAACTTCTGCTTCTACAATATCTTTTTTGATAAATCAATTTATAATTTTCAAAATAAAATATCTAACCCTTTTCAATTATACTCCACAAAGTTTTAAGACTGCTGCTTATAGCTGATAGTTTATTTTGACACTTTAAAGTATGTCATAACTCTACATTCGCACATCAACACAAGACAGTAAGCAAAATAAATTCTTTACTAATTGAAGTTAATTTAGCTAAATACAATTAAGTTAAAACAATGAGAATGTAATTGGTCACCAAAAACATATGACATTTCCAAAAGGACAAATTAATTTAGTTCTTTTGACTAAATTTACCTATTTGTGATTCTGAAACTTTTTTATGCCAGAATTTTCAAGTCCCGATTTTCATTTTTTCTGATAAGTACAATTTTATTTATTAGCATTACCTAATCCAAGGAGAGAACTAAAAGCAGTTTCTTCCTATACTGAATACCTCACATATGTGTGATGGAACAGTGTCGGCATGTTGGGGGAAATAAATACAAGGGATTCTGTTTTTAGCCACAATTTCAAAACATCAAATGAAAAATTTAAAATCAAAGTAAAAAGCTGTAATGTTAGAAATCCTGACAGGCAAATTGTGCTCAAGAAAACCTAGTTTTTAGAATAAATTTTGTGGACACTCTGAAGAACTGTTTCCAAGTAGCTTCTTTTTTTCACGCTATTGTTAACAAATATGACTTACTGCCACAATTTAGAAAGTAATTCAGTCAGACTATGCATAGAATAAAAATAAAAGAAAACAGACATTATTGTATGAAATTATTCATTCAATTACTCAATAAGCATTTATAGAACCATTAATTATACCTGTATTTTAAACCGTCTGTCTGTCTATCTATCTATCTTAAAATTTTAGTGTTTAAACTCATACTTTCAAATGGGAAAAGAAGATAAATTAATATTTGTAAATTGCTCTGAAGATGAAGAACGGCCTAGGTATTAAATGGTATATTACTAACTAAGAAACCACCTAAATGTTAATTAACTCTGAAGAAATCATAGGTCTATAATCAGATTGTTTATTTTGAAATCTTGGGTAAAAATCAACACATAAACTAAAAGATTATAAACATTTGTAAGATATGCCAACATCCTAAGCACATCTTACGAAAATAAAAACATATATCTAAGATCATGAATGCTCTTCCTGTTAATGAGAACCCAACTCCAGAATTATTCAGTCTTCGCAACAGGGACATTATTCTTAATCATAATGAAAAGAAAAACAATAAACATTGTTCTTTTACTGAGTGTGTACCCTTGAATGCTCTTCCTGTTAATGAGAACCCAACTCCAGAATTATTCAGTCTTCGCAACAGGGACGTTATTCTTAATCATAATGAAAAGAAAAACAATAAACATTGTTCTTTTACTGAGTGTGTACCCTGAATTTTACTAGACATATTGAGAGAAAAAAGAAAGAATAAATATACCTAATTTTTTTTTTTTGGGGGGGGGGTTCCTGATCTTTTCCAGGCAGAGCACTCTAATAAAAGGTGGAGATGCATAAACAAAGCTTTTTTTTTTTTTCATAGAATTATGACCTATGTCAGGATGTGGACATCCTAGCCTGTTTCATAATCAACTATCAAGTTCTTACTAAAGAGAAATAAACAATTTTCACATAGATTATTTAATTTTCTCAACAAAACTAAAGGAAAGTATAGGAATAAAAATTAACTGGCCTCTGACTTCACAGCTAATAAGAGTCAGAAACACAATATGAACCCAAGTCTTTTGATTACAAATTTAGCACCAATTCTACTTTGCAATTGAGCTACTTCTAAAGCCTATCTGCAATACAAGGTAAAATGATAAAAGTGTTATCTTGCGAAACAAAATTCAGTGGGGAGTTTAAGTAAAAACTGATTTCAAAATAAGCTGACAAACTTCTGAACTTCAAGAACTTAGAATTAGTTTGTTGTACTTAATAAAATATATACTAGAGAATCAACTGGAAACCCCCAGAAGCACTATGAGAATTCAGAATCACAGTGGGGAACAGAAGTAATATGTAGAAATCAATAGCTTTCATATATATAATAACATGCAGTTATTAGAGATAATAGGAAAAAAGATACCATTAGCATTAGTAACACAAAAGATGGAATATGTAAGAATAAACTCATTCACACACAAGACCTATTTGAAGAAAACTTTAAAAGAGTGTAGAAAGACATACTACTTTCCTAGAGGTAGCATCAATATCATAAAAATATTAACTCTTCCTAAATTAATGTATAAATTTAATGAGTTCAAATTTAAAATATCAGCATATGTTTAAAGCACTAGAAAAACTAATTCAAAAGTATATATGAAAAAAGAAAAGAATAATCAGAGAAACTGAAAAAAAAGGATGAGGGCTTAGCTTAAATTAAAACATAATATAGAGTCTCAATGGTTAAAACAATATAATATTAAATGAATTGAAAAACTAATGAAATAGAAAAGAAAGCAGAGGAAAAAACCCAAACACATAGAGGAAATTCAATGTATTCTGTTAGTAAATGATATAGGTGGCATTCAGCTAATGTTGTATGAGTACCTCATGACCAATACGAACAGGAATATAAAGTGCAACTGGACCAAAGATTTAAATATAAAGAATAAAAGCATAAATTACTAGAAGGGAACATGAGCAAGCTCAAATATAATCTTGGAGAAGAGGTATTACGAATAATAAATCAAAATTCAGAAGCCAGAAAATAAAAGATTAATAAAACCAACCTTACAAGCACCAAAAACTTCTGAATAACAAAAGACACCATGAACAAATCAAAAGACATGCAATAATGACCATATCCAAGGAAAGGGCTACCCTCAATGATATGTAAAGAGCTCTTTGAAATCAATGAGAAAAGATCAACAATTCAATAGTTAAAAGACAAATATAAATTTCTCCAAGAAAAGAAAATAGAAAGTGTTCTTAAACAGATGAAAGACACTTAATGTCTTCCATTATAATAAAAATGCGATTTCAACTACAATGTGATTAGCATTTTTAACCTATTATCTTGACAAAAAATCAAAACTTTGATAAACATTGAATTAGATTATAATACTCATGCATAAGTAATTTATTCTCTACATTGCAATACTTCCTTGCAGATGGAGTTTGCTTACTACCCCACTGGCTTCGTCTTACACATGATACGTGCTTTCTTCAATGAAATATGGAGCTTTATATATGAATATTTGATTGGGCTCGACAACCTTCTCCTGTTCCTGCCTTCCATCACAAAAACACCATATACCAGGAAGGGGCTAGTCCATCATCCTGGGTCCTAGGGTAAAAGACTTGGAGCCAAATGGATCCAAGCCCAGTCCAATCAAGCCAACATAGAACTAACCTGCAGCCAACCTAGAGCCGTCATGTAACATATGCAAGAAAAAGAAAAAAAAATGGTAATCCATGGAGAGAGTGGGGTTGTTTGTTAACACAGCAAAAGCTTACTAACACTTACAGTCTGTTTGTGACTTATGGAAAGAGGCACCCTTGTATACTACTAGTAGAAATGTATATTGAAACAAGTCTTATGAATTGCAATTTGGAAATGTCTACCAAAATTACAAATGCAATTCCACTTCTGGTAATTTATGTTAGAAATATGCTTTCACATGTGCAGAATGTTATGTATTCAAACTTAGTCAACATATAACAGCCTGTAATAGCAAAGGATTGGCAATGACCCAAAGGTCCGTTAATTAGGGATAAAACAGCACAATGGAATACTATACAGCTGTTAAAAAAACAACAAGCAACTTATCCAGGCACTGATACAAAAAGACCTTCAATATATAAACTGATGATACATATTAAGTGGAAAAAGCAAGGAACATAACTGAACACTGAGTACAAATATGTTTTAAAATATGTAAAAATAAGACATCAAATCTCTTTTTGCTTATATGTCAACTTATCCAGGCACTGATACAAAAAGACCTTCAATATATAAACTGATGATACATATTAAGGGGAAAAAGCAAGGAACATAACTGAACACTGAGTACAAATATGTTTTAAAATATGTAAAAATAAGACATCAAATCTCTTTTTGCTTATATGCGACTTCAGAAAGGCACACAAAAAAACTAAATAAAAATTATAATGGTGAGAGCAGGGGGATGTGGAAATTGGACAGATGGGGGATGGGTGTGAGAATAAATCTTTTCACTATATATGGTTTTAGCTTTTTATAATTTTTCTTTATTTTGATTCTGAAATGAATTTATTACTTTTTTAAAAAAATTAAATATACCTAATTTATTTAAATATACATATAATTAAACTGAAAACTCCCCAATGTTTGCCTCTCAACTATATACAATATTTACCAAATTCAGATCAGCAGACACGAGACATATATGTTTTCTGAGGCCTGTGAGTAATATGCATTTTTTATTATTAAAAATTATTTTACCTATTAGAAAGTCCAAAATTCTAATTTATAATGATAATCCTCAATTTAAAGATATTTTTACAGAATACAATTTTAGTTTCTGAAATAAATATTTAACTGAAATTCTAAGACCCCAGTGAGCATATTCTTGGGGATATATAATTTTTTTAAAAGAGCAGTTTGTATATAACTCAAGTTTGAGAGACGATAATTCATATTATAAATCACAACTCCTTAGCACGTCATATATGACTCTTCGTGCTCTGGCCTGACCTCCTTATTCAGCTTCACCTCTCCCTACATATCATGAACTTCATGTTCCAGCCACGCCAGACTGGTATAATGCTGTTTCTTCTCTCCATGTTTTTGTCTGAATTGTATATTACCCCGGAATTTCTTCTCTATTCCCTGTTTCCAAGTTATCAAACTCATTTCAACTCATTCTTAAAGATCTGTTGAGGAATCAGACCTAACTGGTATCCTATCTTAACCATCATCTGTCATGCTTTTTCCATAATACCCAGGAGAACATAAGTTCCCACCACTTGACTCTAAGCTCTATAAAGCCAGATGCTTGTCTTTTTCATCACTGTACTATCAAGACCACTTCACAGCACTGCAATACCATGACATTCTCTACTTGAAGGAAAAAAAAAATCAGAGGACTTTGGCATCCTAAGTTTGCGTACACCGGCATTGCTAGGCTATTTCATAATACGCTTCTTAAGCTTGGGACATGCTCTTCCATCTTCAGCTTTATCTCTAAGTATAAATATTAGTTCTTCAAAGAAGCCTTCCCTAGATGGGGATTAAAATATAAATAACATATAGTAGAGAACCAAAGTCCATAGACAACAGTGGTGTTATGAACAGAAGTTTGGAAGTTGGGACATTTTGGTGGAAAAAGTGATACATTATACTGAATTTGTCATAATGGTGGAACATTTAATAGAAGTTTCCAATTTAGAGATGGAAATATTACACTGAAGTGTGTACAAATATCATGGAAAATGAAGATTTTGATTTCATAAGTAAGAAAGACTATGTGATAAGGTGAGTAAAGCACAAAACTAAAAAGGATGAAGTCTGAAGAAAGGAGAAACAACACCAAGAGTTTAAAAAAAACTAAACTATTTAAAAAGCCTTTGATTTTGGCAATTAGGGAGTCACTGGTGAGAGGTACTCGTACAAGATCAGGAGGACAGAGTTCATCTCTGGCAAAATGGAACAATAAATTATTTAACCCTCCCTCACTCCCTCCCTGTAAGTACACATAAACACACGTGCCCACACACACACGCACACACAAATGTTTTATTCCTTTCCATATGAAAAATTTTAGAAACAACATAGGGTCTCCACATTAGGAATCACCTCAGAAAATGAAAAGTATCAACTGAAGGTATACTCCAGAAAAAATATACCAGTGAGAGAAAAAAATGCTGAAATTAAAAAATGTCTAAAATTTTTGAGAAAAGTAATGGAGTAGTCTCTGCTTTCATAACATAATGGGCCTCTTTTTTAATTTCATAATGGCAATAATCCCTGTCAAATACAACTGCCATTCCATTTTTCCATGTGTTCAGATGCTATTTTGGCAACTAGGCAGTCACTGCCATGTTGATTGCATTTGAAGTGATCAAGTATGCGATTGCCCACTGTTGTCCTTTCCTCTAGTACATACGATTTGAATCATTTTTGATCCCAAAACATTCCATTTATATCTCTTTGTTGATAGATTTTCCTGTTGCTTTATTTCAAGATCCTGTAGAAATCATTAGTGACATTAAGCCAAGGGCTGAACCTCATAAGCAACTTGAACATTTTGATTCACTGAAAAAGAAACCCACAATTCACTAAAAGAAAATGTAATAATGATCCTGGTCCAATTAAAACTGTTAAATTAAATGGAGAGAATCTAATGATTTCCCCTCATCATTCTGATATTCTGGAAGCATGGCAGGGGAACAATAAATACCACCACATATGTGAAAGATGCTGCCTTTTTTTGGTTTAAGGAAAGCAAGCAAATTCTTTTATAGAGAAACTGCACTGTTAAACAAAGGACATTCTAATGGATGCATCTTCGTTCAAATAAGGGCAAATAACCTCTAAATTAAAACATATTTAAATAAATTTTTAACCCAACTAACTAAGCTGGAAGCTACAAGTACAGGGAAAAATAGGAAATGCTGCCTGAACGTAAGACTAGTCATGAAAAACTCAAATGAGACTTCACGTATGCTCTATTACTTCAAAACAATAAATTTATCTCATTTCTATTTCTCTATAATTCCTGTCAAATATATATAATCAAGCTTTTCTGTCACATAGATGCAGTTCTGGCTGCATACTACAGTTTAAGAAATTATAAAAGCAGATGCACGATTCAAGGAATTGTCCTTGATCCTTGAATCTGACATCTCCATATAAGAGCAAAATTCAGTATCAGGGAGGAATACACTGGTTAATTTAGTAACCTGACTTTAGAGAGCTTTCAGGAATATGTTCAACAGGATTACAACAACTGAATATATCCTGAGTCTAGCATGCATGCATGCGTGAATAAATGAAGTACAAAAAGTTGGAAGACTATAAATTTTATTCAAGGGACAGTTTTTGCATTAGAGGTATACACTATTTTTAGTAAGCATTCTGCAAATAAAACTAGTGCTAATAAACTAGTTATAACCAGTTAATAAAAAACCAAAGCAACAGTCTTCAAACTCTTTAGCCTTGGAACTCTTTCTCAAAAACAAAAACAAAACAAACAGAAAACTTACAAAGAATAGAAATATTAAACTAAATAGGGGTGACTTTGTGTATGTGTGGAGAGGGTTGGAGCAGAGCTCAGGTGGAACAGTACCCCATCAAACAGCTTTCTCTTCAAAGCGTAGTTTGAAGAGCATCACACCAAAATAATTCTAAATGGCTATAGAAACAAATTAAGATATACTGTGGGGGTTAAATATTGGGATATTAAAATAACTCAAAATACTCAAATATTTTATAACTTATGCCATAAAATGTCACACTTTAATTATTACAAGTTTGCCTTTTCCCCTATACCTATTATTTTTTTCATTAATCCAATATACTATATGACTGTAATTCTTACCATATTTTAATTCACATATATTCTTCAGAATCAGTCGATTAATATCCTCTTTATTTACTTTGCAAACATTTCCAGGGCAGAAAATACATGCCTATGTTCCTAAGTATTTCATGCTTCCTTGAATACATAATTGTCCTGTCAGCATAAGGGTACCAATACAGGACGTCCACAAGCATATAACATGTTCCCATCTCCTCCTAGGCCAACCTTTAAAAGGAGGCTAACATAATATACTCCTAGAGAAGATTGTCAATTGTTGAGATGTGAAGTCCAGCACAACAGGGGTGCTTCCCTAAATGTTTGCCACGTACTTTATTACTGCTATTTATATCAGTAATAAACTTGGTAATTTGGTACAATCATTTACCTGTGTTTTTCAAGCACTTCAGAGCACATCTGGCTTTATTAGATTAATTATTTTAAATATAAAGGAATGTTCATTCATATAAATACACATCTAGAGGAATCTGTATATCTATAAAATCAAAAGTACATTTACATGTTTTTACTAACTTATGGCCCACCTTGAGAAACGAGTCTTTGACGGGGACCCATAATGTCAGAAAGCTGGCAGGCTGGGCTTGCTTTCCCAAAGAACTAAACTTGAAGAAGCAGCCACCAGGGATGCAGACATCGGCAGGGCCAGGGCCACCACGGCCAGGCACGGCCACAGGCGGGTTGGCACGTGACCGGCTCCCGGCAGCCCCAGCGCGGGCACCGCAGGAAGGGAACGTCGACGTCGACTACGTGCCCTGCGGACGCCACTACCTACCAGGAAGAGGATGGGTTATGTGGATGGCAGAGCTACCTGCCGGCCGCCCTTCTCGTGCACCTTATGAAACCTGTCCGTACTCGGTGTCGGGAACAGGTGATGCGGCATCCGCGGTGGTCTGAACGCTAAGAACGGCCACGTCGCTGAGCGTTCCCGGGTGGCCTACACCGCCGTGTTTGAGGCAATGGCTTCCCTGACTATCAGCTTGTCCTTTGGTTTTACTGACCTCTTAACGTCCAACACTGGTGAACAGAGCATGTTGCACGACTGTCACATCCTGCTTTGATAACACCATCTGCCACTGGCAGGTGGTGGTGTGGACCTCAGAAACGAAGACCAGAGGTAAAGCACCCCAGCACTGGACAACTTTCCTGGACAAATTGTAGACGGATCCTCCAGCTAAGGGCTCACCGTCTCCTTGTGGTACTCAGAGTGTGAGAGCTGAATCCACACTGCAGACATTCAGGCCTGAGCGACATATCTTTACATTCTTGCAATGGGCTTTTAGCTCCTTGAGACTGTCCAGACCACAGTGGTATTCAGTCACAGAAGTGTCTGTGTTGTCCCTCACTTGGGGCAGTTTATATCATTATTTTTTCAAGATTTCAAGCAGCAGCATACGTGTTTTTTCACCGGGACATATACAGTCCTCGGGGATGAGGGGTAGGAGTGTGGGGAAAGATGGGATGGGAACCTAACACCTTTTTTTACTAATCTACCCCCACCCCCAATTTCTTCATCGGTTAGCCCAGTATCCAAAAAAAGTAAGTGAATGCATTAAGAGGTTTGTGGGGTAAATGGCTTGTACTGGACTTCATTCCCACCTAGAAAGGAGGAAGGAACAAATTGGTTTCTATTTAGGCAGAAACTGAAAGGCAAGAAATTTTATTCAGTCATCATAACATCTAACTAATAATTTTTATATTGCAGTGAAAATAAATACATTAAAATTAACTTGATTTAAATAAAATATTTTATTTGGCTAGAAATGCAATGAAGAAAAATATAGTGAACTGCCCAGTACAGGTAAATTTTATTAATTTAATTGGCAAATTGGCCAATTTCTGAACATTGGCACTTTATGTACATACCAGCCAGGCCAAATTTTACATAATATGCCTACTGAGTACATAGTTAGATGTAATAGATATGTATTGATTGATTTATATATAGAAGTCTCAGAAGCAATGTCATATAGGGAATAAACACAAACATTTATTATGTCAGTCAAATAACCTAGGTTCAAGTTCTAGTTCTGATCTGTAACCTCTCTGATTCTCAGTTGCCTAGTTTGCAAATTGAGAATGATAATACTTATGTTGCAAAGATTATATAAATATTTAATATTACAATGTACATGAAAAATGCTTTGTAAACTGTGAAATGCAATGTTAAGTTTTAGCAGTTATTCCAGCTAATAAAGGATTGTTTATAAACTTAGAACAGTAACTCCAGCATATAAAATAAATCATGCAAATTCCTATGTAAAATGACCTCTTTCAGTAATACTACTCTTCATACCAGTGATATTTTCCTCTTGAGTGAATGATACAGAAAAGAGCAGTAAGATGCTTTCTAGCAGCTGTATGTTTAACCCATAGTCAATTATTTTCAGATTATTTACATTGCATACAATGCATACCTTAAGAAAAGAAACAAAAACAATAAACATCTGAAATAGCTTTTAAATGTTAGGATTATTTAAGCATTTCATTTATTATACGATTTATATGACGTATAACATAAGCATACACACGAGGTAAGGAAATGAATTTGAAAAGTCGACACTAGGTGGGTCCATAGTAATGAACTGAACATTTTAAATTGTAATGTGAGAAATATCCCTGGTTTAAATAGATGCATTACAGTGTAGAAAGCCAACAGAAATTGCGCAAAATGAAAAGCTCAACTGGTATTTTGAAAAGGCATATTAAATATAAATAAATAGGAAATATAAAAAGTAAATATGCAAAATATTTCAAATTATTTCTGATTCTAGAGATTTAGTATCTAAAGGGAGTTTCTCTTCATAAAATTATACAGACATAAATATAAATAAATAGGAAATATAAAAAGTAAATATGCAAAATATTTCAAATTATTTCTGAATCTAGAGATTTAGTATCTAAAAGGAGTTTCTCTTCATAAAATTATACAGACGATATGCAACATGCAATAGAAATAGGTAGGAATAAAGTCTGTACATTATCTAGAATAAAGTTCCCCAGATAAATTACTTTTCTAATTAAAAACAATAATTTAAAAATATCCTTATGATTTCACAAAAATTTTATATCAATAGTTATAACAAAAACACACATTTTAACTATGAAATAAAACATTGTTAGATAGTAGGAAATGTAAATAATAACATACCTTTGGGTACAAGATAATGGAGAATCAGAAAGTCTTCTTAAGTATTAGTAATAAATCATTAAAATTATTATTTGGCATAAACAGAACTTACTTTTTTCCTATCTGTCCATAGAGTCTGATTGTCCTGGCTTTGTTCCTAACTACAATTTTTTTTTTTAAGAATACGAAGAATATGAAGTGTAGTTTTTTGGCTAACATGATGCATGTAATATCAAGGATATTGTGATATCTAGACCAAAGATAATCATAGCTCACATTTATTGAGTGCTTACTATGTAGCAAAGCACTGTTACAAACACTTTGCATACATCAGCTCTTCAACCAACCCTTTGAGGTAGGCACTATTGTTCGTATCATTCCCATCATATAGGTTAGAGCACAGAATCAGATATTAAGTAATTTGCCAAAGGTCAAATAAATAGCTGACCCCAGAACATGGACTGTAGTAGTTTCTTTTCTTTTCTTTCTTTCTTTTTTTTTTTTTTTTTTTTTTTTTTGGTGAGTGGACGGTACAGGGAACTGAACCTGTGATCTTGGATTATAAGGCTGTGCTGTAACCAACTGAGCTAAAAGGCCAGCCCCCTCTAGTAGTTTCTTGACCCCTTTTCAGCTAAATTTCCTCAATGGGATGTCTACACTTTACTCTTGCTGTTACCACTTAAGCACCTTCCATTCATTTCTCAGTGAAATACAGTATGGCTTTCACCCTTACGCAGTAAAACTGCTATTTCTGAGATTATGGAGTAATATGACCTCCATATTACTAAATCCAGTGGAAACTCTTTAGGTTTTATATTACTTGACCTTTGTTAAGCCCTCTGCTGTGGTTTGAATGTGTCCCCCAAAGTTCATGTGTTGGAAACTTAATTCTTAATGAAGCAGGTGTTGGGAGATGCTTGGGTAATGAGGGCTCTGCCCTCATGAATGGATTAATGCCCTTATTGTGGGAGTGGGTTCATTATCTCTGGAGTGAGCTCCTTATAAAAGGACAAATTTGGCTCCCTCTTGCTCATGTGCACTCCTGTGAGGGTTCTATCTTTCATTTACTCCCTCCTTCTCTTGCCCTTCCACTTTCTGCCATGAGATGATGCAGCAAGAAGGCCGTGACCAGATGCCAGCCCCTTGATCTTTGACTTCCCAGCCTTCAGAACCATGAGCCAGTAAATCTCTGCTCATTATAAATTACCCAGTCTCAGGTATTGTGTTACAGTAGCACAAAATGGACTAAGACACTCTCCTTTATTCGACATTCTCTTCACTTCCACTGCAGCAGGGCCCCTGTTTTTCATCCTACTTCTCTCTCTGCCCCTTTTGGATTTCTTTGAGTGTTGCTCCTTCTATGCTTAACCTTAGAATGTTAGAGCTGCTTGATCTGACCATTTCTTCTAACTCTTCCCTCTCCCACTGGACAATTTCATTTAATCTGTTGTTTTTAATAACATCTATATGTCAAGACTCTAAAATACTATTTCTATCTCAGATCTCTCTTCTAATTTTTCATCTTCTTTTGGATCTTACAGGCATCGCAAACTCAACATGTCCCAAAAGTAAACTCATTACCTCCCTCCCTCCCACCCTGAGTTTTATATCATGGTAAATGGAGTCAAAATCCACCCAATTGTTTGGCCCAAAAACCTAGAAGTCAGTTAGTCTCGACTTTCCCCTCCCTCGGTCTCTCAAATCTATGCAGTCTACACATCTTTCTAGTTATGTTTTCTAAATATATCTTGAATCATTTAATTGCCTCTACTGTCATTGTCACCGTAATAGTCCAAAACATCACCATCTGCTGCTAAAATACTATAATTTTCTCTTAATTAGTCTATCTCTACCCACTCTTGCCCTCTCCAATCCATTTTTTTTTCCTACACAGTGCCCAGATTAATGTTCTTCAAACAAAAATCTGATCTTCATTTTCTCACTTAGAGTAATATCTAAAACCCATATTACAGGTACTGTGTAGACAACACCTTCCTTATTGCTACCACGCTCCAGTTGCAGCAGGTTTATCCTTGTCACCAGGATATACCAAGACATTTCTGAACTAAGGCTTTTGTCCTCAGCTATTTTCTCTGTTTGGAATGATCTTTATCCAAATTTTTATTTGGCTAATTTAACTTCAAGTTTCAATTTAAATTCTGCTTACTCTAAGTAACTTTTCTCTACCTCTAGACTAAGCTAGCTCAACCTAGTTTTCATTGTTGTAGCATTGGTTGTTGATTATCCCACTTAATTTTCAGGGCAAAAAGTGATAGTTTCACATGGTAAAAAAAAAAATATTCATAATACGGTCATATGCTGCATAAAGACATGTTTTGGTCAGCAATGGACCCCATAAAGACAGTGGTCAGAACAAGGGGCTATACTATATAGCCTAGGTGTGTAGTAAGTTATACCATCTAGCTTTATGTAAGTACACTGTGATGTTCACACAATGATGAAATCACCTTACAACAAATTTCTCAGAACATATCCCCATCATCAGGGAATAATATTGGAACAATATTGAGCCAGGTCAGTCTACAGAGTCAGGCACTTGTTCAAAGATGGCTAGATATGGTTCAGACTTGCATTCTTTTGGTTTGTTACCAAACCAGCAAACAAATGGTACAGATGTTTTACATGAGCTCAAGGATACAAGTGTGAGGACAAAGCTCCACAATGACTCTTTAACAAGAAGAATCCTAGATGTCTATGGTCAGCTGTCCCCTGCCCCAGCTAAAGTGGGTAATCCACCGAGTTAGAGAAGCCCAGCAGCCTTTTATAACATGATAGCATGTCAGCATGTAGAAGTTCACCCTATTAACATACAACACATTCTTGCAGTGCAACAGTTAATCAAAGTAACATTTTTTATACACTGTTACATTAGTCAGTATGGCCTATCCCACAGCCTGTCACAGAAAAGGAAAAGTAAAGACTCCATTCCTTCTCACAAACTTTCAACTGACTTTTTTTTTTTTTTTACTTTTTTTAAACAGCCTTATTGAGATAATTCACCTTCCATACAATTCACCTTTAAAGTACAATTCAGTGGTTTGGGGTATATTATATTATTAGTTTTTAAAATTGTGGTTTATATATATATAAATCATAAAATTTGCTATTTCAGTGGTAGTAATTATATTTACAGTGTTGTGCAACCACAGTCTATTTCCAAAATTTTTTCATCCCAAACAGAAACTCTGTAACCGTGAAGCAATAACTCCCCATCTTCCCTTCCCCCGAGCCTCTGGTAACCTCTAACCTACTTTCTGTCTCTATGAATTTGCCTATTATGGATATTTCATATGCATGTGATCACGTAGTATTCGTCCCTTGGTGTCTGGTTTATTTTACTTAGTATAAAGTTTTCAAGGTTCATCTATATTGTACCAGGTATCATTCCTTTTTAGGGCTGAACAATATTCTGTTGTATGAACATACCACATTTTGTTTATCCATTCATCTACTGATGGACACTTGAGTTGTTTTGCACTTTTGGCTATTGTAAATAATGCTGCAATGAATATCAGTATACAGGTATCTGAGTTCCTGTTTTCAGTTCCTTTGGGTATTTAACTAGGAGTGGGATTGCTGGGTCATATGGTAATTCTGTTTAGCTTTTCACTACACTGTTTTCCTAGCATTCCCACCAGCAATGTATGAGGGCTCCTATTTTTCCACATCCTTGCCAACACTTGATATTTTCCATTGTTAATTATTATTAGTGTTCTACCATCCTAGTAGATGAGTCAGCTGACTCTTTTTTGTTCAACTAACACAAATTTAGCCAGTGAAATTTCAGCCACAATTACCTCTACCCCTTCCCCTACAGTGGAGAGATTTACCTTGAAAACATATAAATTAAATTAAACTTGTAAACTACATCATTGATTTACAGAAGGCAATAGCTGTGTAGATATTTTTTTCCACATTTCTCCAAGTCTAGAAAATGAAAAACATAGATATAATTGGCAATTTGAAAAATAAATAATCAAGTGCCTCTTCTTTATAATTCTCGTATTTGTTTTCCTTTTTCTCTACCCCACCCCCCAGCCTCTGGTAACATTTCTACTTTCTGGTTCTATGAGATTGACATTTTTAGATTCCACATGTGAGTGAGATAATATAGTATTTGTCTTTCTGTGCCTGGCTCATTTCATTTAGCGTAATGTCCTCGAGGTCCATCCATGTTGTCACAAATGTCAGATTTCCCTTCTTTTTAAAGGCTGTATAGTATTCCAAATTTACTATACCACATTTTATTTATCCATTTACCCATTGATGGACACTTAAGTTGCTTTCATATCTTGGCTATTTTGAATAAGGCTGAAATTAACACGGGAGTGCAGATATCTCTTTGTCATACCAATTTCAGTTCCTTTTTTATTGCTATGTTTTGCTATACTTATTGACCCTAATGTTGTTTACCTTAGATAACCAGACAAATTCTACACTCTCATTCCAATTAAGAAAAAAATCACCAAGATGTGATCTAATAATATTAAAAGATGAAAGAATTATGGGGAAAAGAATTAGCATACATAGATAAATTCACAACCAGCCTATCTTCTTTATTTCAAAAATCTAGATTAAGATCTTCATTTAAACATTAGGTCCATTCTCTAGTTCTCTGACACCACTCGGCTTCTGGGCAGGAATGACAGGAAGAGAGTGTCAATAAGAGAATTAATCATTTTGGAAGAAAATGAAAGAGTAAAGTAATTTGTGAAATCATAATTTTAAAATGAATGGATTGATGCAGAAAAGGGAAAGCAAATGCTCGGGGATGAAGTTTTAGTGATATGAACATTAAGGAATATTCTGTTAGAGAAAAAGAAGAGTTAGAAGAAATTAATAAAAAGAGAAAAATTTGAAATGCATTATAAGAAAAGAAAGAAGACAAAATATTAAGGAAAAAAATATTCTAGATATGTTTTGGGGAAAAGTTTATTAATCTGAAAGTGAATTATTTGTGTTTAATGATAAGTTAAAGTAAGTCATTTCTATTTCACTATACAACTGCCTTGTATTAAATTTATCTTAAGTTATAAGAATAAACTAAATTAATTTGTATTAGTCTTTAGTACTTGCAAAAGATTTGCCAGTGAAAGAGTACCATCTAAATCTTCTTTGTTTTCTTATTGACAGCCCAATACAATAACAATAGAGCTAAGCCAGGCCCTAATTTTTAAGATAAATCTGATATATAAATAACTTGATATATATAAAAAATTTAAACAAAATCCCAAAGCAGGATTAAGTGTAAACATGCACGACCAAATACCAAATCGTTGATTCGTTTCCTATTTTTTCTTCATGTATCTCTATATAACTCTTGTTTTTTTTGTCATTTGTGTTGGTTGGTTGGTTGTTCTGAAGTACAGTTTGTTTTGTTTTCTTACAGTCATTAATGCGCTGCTATGAATCATTTGTTTGTGTTTGGAAGCTTTGGAATGTTTATGATTCTTTCTAGTGTGGCAGTGTGATGTCATGAATAAAACCATGGGATAGGCTGGCTTGGTTGGTTGTTCTGAAGTACAGTTTGTTTTGTTTTCTTACAGTCATTAATGCGCTGCTATTTATCATTTGTTTGTGTTTGGAAGCTTTGGAATGTTTATGATTCTTTCTAGTGTGGCAGTGTGATGTCATGAATAAAACCATGGGATAGGCTGGCCAGTTAGCTCACTCAGAGTGTGGTGCTGATGACATCAAGGTCAAGGGCTTGAATCTCCATACCGGCAACCCACCAAGACAAACAGAAAAAAGAAACAAACAGAAAAACATGGGATCTGGAGCCAAACTGTATGGGTTCACATCCTTTCTCTGCCATTCACTGGCCATGCTCTGTGCCTCAGTTTCCCCATCTGTAAAGTGAGGCTGATAATAATAATACCTGCTTGATAAGGTCATTTTAAGGATGAAATCAATGAATATACATAAAGCACTTGGAATAGTGCCTTGCACATAATATGCACTATACAAATTTTGCTATTAATGGGGGGGGAGGTTAGAGAGAAATTGGTTAATGGACACAAAGAATGATTATGTTTTGCAGTGATGAATATGATAGTTATCCTGATTTGATCATCATATATTGTACACAAATACTGACAGTCAACTCTATCCCACAAATATGTATAAGTAATTATGTTTCAATAATTTTTAAAAAAAGACCAGAAAAGAAGTCAGTAGCTTTACACTCTGTATTTAATTCACCTTGTTACATAACCTAACAGAGGATTACCCTTTTTATCTGACATGGAAGCAAAATTCTGATGGGTGAATTAGAATTTGTATATTCCTTCCAGCTATAAACATCAGCTTCATATATAGTCAGTATAACTCATTGTAGCTATTAAGCACCACATTGTGCAAAAAATAAATATTTTATATATAATGTAAATTTATAATAAAGAAAAAAAGTGTTTTATTTGACTCTCTTAAAAGAGTTGATTTTAAAATAAAGTGCAGTAATTCAAATTCCTTCAGAGCATAGAACTTAATTAAATCCTTGGATAGTCATAAAATACTGTTCTCTGAGCTGATGAAAGAAAAAACTATTCTGTCTGGAATTAAATAAATCTAAAACCTATTTTGCCAGAATTGCTGAGAAACTGACACCAGACTAATTCTTGGGGAAATGGTTGTACAGTATGTCCAAAGACTTTCAGTCTCTTATAGACTGTGTCTTGAAATAAAGGTAAACACATTTCTGAGATGTAAATACTATTTTTAAAAAGAGAAAGAAAAGACAAAAGAAAAGATAAAAAGAAAGAAAGAGGAGGAGGATAAATAGGAGGAAGAAGAAAGGTAGAGAAGTAAAGGTTAGTAGAACCCAAGAAACAAATCCAGGGACTGCCTATGAATATATTTGCTAAAACTGAAAATGACATGTTTAGAAATAGATTGATTTTGATAATAAAATGAATATTACTTGGATTGTGACTTGGAAGTCCATTAGGCATTCACCTGATAGATTTATAACTGTCTCAAAAATCGTCTGTCATTATAGTAATACATGTAGTCCACTTTATATGCCTACAGAACCTGTATTCACTGTCAACCCACTACTTACTTAAAAAAACAAGGAGGCTGATTTTATAAAGTGGGCCCTTTTCCCCAATACAGTATAACTAAAATGCCTTATGGTGACCACCCTTCATATTTAACCTCACTACCCACCCTGAAATATCACTGAGTTCATACTTGGATAAAAACTATTTGGCGATGAGAAATAGAGACAGTAACAAAGAGATAAGATTTGTATTAAAGGCCTGTCATCCGTAACTTAATGTAAATTATTTAGTCAAGATTAATTTCTTCCAACTTTTCACTGAGGTCATCAATACAATATTGGAGGAGGTTTACAGGGGAGGTAGTTCGGGAAAATAATTTTGGAATTTAGATCGTGCTATGAGATAATGCTGTGCTACTCCATCACCTTCTTAGCTCCCAAACTCCAAAAAAGTAGAGTCAATAGGACTGAAGTTTGAGGAAACAGACAAATAGTATGCTAGAAAAAGGTGAATATGCATAAAGAGAGGTTGAAAGTGTTGAAGACAAAATTTATCTCATTGTTTTATCTAGCCTAACCCCTGAACCTAAGAAAGGTAAAAGAAACAAATGCTTTTCTTGTCTCTCTTGAACCACAAGCCCTACTCCCTGCCTATTAGTTCTGCCTGTTGGAACGCTAGTCCAGATACCAATTTGTGGATTAAATAGGCTTTTGCTGGCTGGCCTGGTTATCCAAACAAGATTCATAACTATTTCTGTAGGAAAATGTGTTGTGAATTCCAAATTCCAAACAAACTACTTGAAACAACCTGTTCACAAGTTTGCAACAGCTTGCACACTGTGTGTTTTGGATTTAAGAAGTTAAATGACACCTTATTGGATAAAAACTTATTATGATATGTGATTCATATAACTATTATTAATCTTCAATAAATTCTGCTGGAGTAAGTACCCAAAGGTGTGCTAACTAATTTAAACCTTTGCAAAATTTGCCAGATAAATTTTCAAGAACAGATTTACAATGTCCAAAAATTTGCCTTTCAGTTGTAAAGAATACTATGTTGCACATTTCAACACTATGTCTTCTTTTTAAATAAAAATGTAGTCTACTGTAGCCAATATCAAAAGCAAACCAATCAAAAATGTCAAAGCTTAAAATTGTTTCTTTTATTTTAAATAAATACAACTTTGGAGTTACTAATAGGAAGCATGGGCAATATTTATTATATGCAAAAACTAAAACATGAGACTGTACATGTGATATCAAGCTTCCCAAAATACCAACACCTGCTATTGCTATACATAATGTTCCCGAGCTTTTTAGTGTCATTTATAATCATTATGCAATTCTTCTTCATAATACATGTTAGAAATAATGTGAAATATTTGTTTTTAACCTAAACGATAAGGAATTCATTATCCTTATCATCAACTAATGTAGATCCAAGCCAGTGAGAACCCTTAATTTTTTTTTCACTCTGGGTTCTATAGGTAGCTCTAAATTAGCTGCTCATTTATTTGAAATTTAAGACTGGTCAATACCATCAGGAAGTTACTTAATAACTGTCTGATTTTTGGAACCCTATAAGTGAATTAAATAAATTTTTCCACATACTCTACTAAATGATTCACACCCTTAGACACTATATATATTTTTAAAATTAAGTATTTAGGAAACTTACAATGTTACCTTTCCTCTTCCCTCCTCCTTTATGTAGTTTTTCCTTATTTTTTCTAGTCATTGTCTTTCTGCATTTAAATATTATGCTTACATGACAGTTTAAAAAATTATCAATTAAGGCAATATCTACTTACTCCTTTACTTCTTTTTGTTCATTATACAGACTCATTAGGTCACATATTGTGGGGAAGCCTGGACAAACTTGGCCAATGCAATTTAATTACAAGCTGTAAGTAATCTTCTTCTTTTAGTATGCATTTCAACTTACTATCACTTAGAGAAAGAAATGTATAAAATAAAATAATACAGTAAAAACCTAATCATCTTGATCTCCCTTACTCCAAAAATATTTTCACTATAAATGTATATTTATATTATGAAGATTTAACATTCATATTGTTCTGTCATTTTATTTAGGACCACTATAGGTTAATACTAAAAATTTGTTAGCACAACATTATTTTTAACTGTAGAAGTGAGTAATTTTATTGGCCTTATAAAGAAGAAAGTATTATTATTATTATTATTATTATTATTATTATTATTATTATTATTATTATTATTATTATTATTATTATTATTATTATTATTATTATTATTATTATTATTATTATTATTATTATTATTATTATTATTATTATTATTATTATTATTATTATTATTATTATTATTATTATTATTATTATTATTATTATTATTATTATTATTATTATTATTATTATTATTATTATTATTATTATTATTATTATTATTATTATTATTATTATTATTATTATTATTATTATTATTATTATTATTATTATTATTATTATTATTATTATTATTATTATTATTATTATTATTATTATTATTATTATTATTATTATTATTATTATTATTATTATTATTATTATTATTATTATTATTATTTTGCACAGAGATCAATTGAACAGGGAGGATTGATTGAACCCACTGACCATTCCCAGAAAATATAATTTTATATCTTAATTTTTTTCTTTTTGAAGGGGAAACTTTCTAAGCATCAGGATATAAGCAATACTCTCTCATTTTCTTTCTCGCTTACTTCCCTTCTTATGGCCATGCTTAGCTTCTATTAGTACCTGTATTTTATATTCCTTTTTCTAAGATTCCTTTGTTTTTCTAGTGGACCTTGAATAATCTTTTCATGCTGTCTCCCAATATGTGGATAGTAAGTAAAGTAAATTGTTACACAATTGAAAGTGTCTTTTGTGTAATACAAATTACAGATAAATATCTTTTTTTCTCCTAACTTTGAAGACATTGCTTCATTTCCTTTGAGTATTCACTGCCACTGATATATATATATAT
>NW_007729499.1:0-21691 GCF_000696425.1 Galeopterus variegatus
CAACAAAATCAGTGGGTTTATTAATACCGGAAAAGAAGATAACTCAAAGTTTGTTGTCTAAATGTGATATAAGGGAGTCGACAGATTACATGTTGTATTTCTGCAGGATTACATTGGGGAAAATAAAGAATCAAAAACAGTAGAAACTTCAGAGTTTATTCCCTTACAGAGTTGAGGGACTAAAACCAGAAAAGCACACTGTGTTTTCCTATGCTCTATTATGAAATCTCTATCGTGGGAGGTATATTTATAATATCCTATGTAAAAAGAAGCCCTAGGTTATATAAATCTATTCCCTTTGGTTAAGATGAACTGAGTGTATTAATAAAATATTTCCAAAACTTTTCAGAAGTATTCTAGTTTTTGTAAGAAGCATTCCAGTTACTGTGGAGTTACCCTAGCTTTCTCCACCAAGGCCATTGCAAAGACCTGTGATATTTGTAAAATTCAAAGATCTAGTGGTTCATACTTTTCAAGGCAAATGGNATTGCTTGAGGTGTAGACAGTTTCCATCTCCTAAAACCTTCAGTCAAGGCTTCTGCACATCGTTGGAGAGGGCAGACATCAAGGACAGAGAAGCCTTTCTCTGTCTAAGTTGGTGAGGAGTACAGAGCAGAGAGGCTGGGTAAAGAGAGGGGAGTGAGCCCAAGAGCTTACTGAACACAAGTGCAGAGCTGCAGGTGGCCTGAGAAGCCCGCACCGGGGACCTGCCGCAGTCCTGAGAAGGGCACCAGACTTCCCACTGGACGCCGCGGAGTCCGCTCCAGCTAATTTAACCTAAATCTCAGGCGACAGGGTGACTGCAGCTGACATCGGGGTTGTGCTCAAATCATCAAAAATCCCTTTAAGAATATACTTCTCAACTCCTTCCTTACTAAGCTTTTTACCCAACTTGCCAAAAAATAGTTTTGAAACCACTTCTGCTTAATTTTCCATGCCTAGCGTTTGTGACGAGGTGCTGGGGAGGAACAAAACAGACACAAGAGACAGTCAGGTGGAGGAAGAGAGAATCAAGTGGTGTGAGAAGCAGGACCCATGGATGATCGGCTCACGATAATCGAGTTCGATCAGTGGGTTAGCAGAAAGCTTGCTCGTGTGTGATCGGCTCACGATAATCGAGTTCGATCAGTGGGTTAGCAGAAAGCTTGCTCTGTGTGTGTGTCTGCACTGCAGCACAGGGCTTCCCAGATTTTAATGTGGCACAAATCTCCTGGGGATCCTTTGGTGGAGTGGACGGTGGTTGGTGAGGTCCTGCATTGGTGACAGCTGGCAGGCAATGCCATTGCCGCTGGTCTGAGGACCATTTTTTGAGTAATAATGTGTTAGAGCACCAGGCGGTAACTTTCCAACCCAGAACGCCACCAATGGTGCCAAAGGAAAAACGAGGAGATGGAAAATGCAAGGTCAATGCCATTGCCGCTGGTCTGAGGACCATTTTTTGAGTAATAATGTGTTAGAGCACCAGGCAGTAACTTTCCAACCCAGAACGCCACCAATGGTGCCAAAGGAAAAACGAGGAGATGGAAAATGCAAGGTGTAGACGAAGGAGAGAAGATCAAAAAGCAGCAAAAGTGACAACGTGGAACTGGGAATCTCCGTGAGAGGAAGAGGAAATCGGCAGCAATTGCTCCAGAAGTCCTTCCTGTTTATTTCAATGGCACAGGTTGCTTCGCTCTCTGTTCAACAGCACAAGTTCTTTGTGCCCTCACAGTGCCTAAGTTCCAAGAGTGAAAGAGCAAATGTCTGATTCTCTAGTCATCCACCAATACCTCATATTTATTCGTATATACCATATAACACTAGAGCTAGTGAGTTCCAAAACTCACAGGCCACCCAGCATTTCTTATACATATGCATGTTCATGTGAAATGTGTATTTATATAGATGTATACTGATTTTAGACATCATTTTGCCAATTGGATTCAAATTCTTCCATCAATAGCATTCCATTAATTTTACCCTGCTGCTGTTGTAACTTAATAATGTATTTTAACTCTAAATATTCTGTAGTCTGACAACTTTATAATGTAATACAGCCGAATTTCCACCTACACTGTTCATGCTGGGTAATGCACATGTCCATTGAGGACTGCCTACTGTAACTTATTATGCATGTAGAAGCTAATTAGTCAACTGGAATTTGCTTTGGGAGAGTCTGGTGGTGATGGGGGTGGTGGCAGGAAGGGTGACAGTGAGCTACGCTGCATACTTAGGCAGGTTTTGTTGTTATGTCTCTGGGACCCACAACAAAACAGAACAGGGTCATCATACTCCTGTGGCCTCCTGACTTCATGGAGAGTGAAAATGAGCTGTTATGTGCTGGAGATTCTAGTTCTCTGTCCTTGATCCTGTCCCCCTCCAAAAATACATTTCCGTTTCCCCTTTATAAATCTTTTTCTTCATTTTACCAATTCCTGGCCTTTTCATTCATAGTGCCTTTACATTTTAGATTATATAGATATAACATTTAACTGCCTATATAGTGTATGTATTTATGTATATATATGACTAAATAAGCAGTTAAACACAATCCAGATTTTTTTTTCTCTTCCACCTCATCTGATCAGTAATTCCTGGTAGGATCAGCCAGTTTGCTTGCTTGTCTCCTCTGGGCTGTGAAATGCAGAGCTTGGAAGGGGGCAAGGGTGAAGGATCTAAAGACATGAACTCTTGAGGGTTGCCTGATATTGGAGGTTGGGGTACAAATCAGTCTCCAGGGCTCTCCCCTTTCCTGAGCCATAACCAACTGATGATTATACCCAAGGAGGCAAATGGGGATCATGATATGTTTTCTGGCTTTGATCATGATATGATGGCAAAATTGGATTGGAGAGCATGGGAGGAAGTCAGGCTCTATTAAAAACAGGAAGGTTCCAGAGAGAGAGCAGGAGCCAGGAGACGTTGGAGGTACTATACAGCAAAGTGCCACAGTCCCCTTCCCGAGTCTGGCACAGGGGTGGGGGTAGTCCTCGGTGGAGGAGTGAAGCGACTCTACAAGCCCTTGTACTTCTTTCCTCTTCTTGTGCTGCTATGGAGGATGTTAGGTTGGGGACATCTTTTACAACCTCCTCAGTTCTGAGTAGGTACCAAGACAAGGCCCAGGGGCAGTGCTGCCCTTGGACTGAGGGCAGAGGGGCCCTGCCCGAGACCCTGTGATCTAGAAACCCCCGCTATGGCCCTCCTCTGGGAGTGCCCTTCCCCTTGGAGACAAAGGGAGGAGCCCATCCTGAGACTAGACCCTCCCTCTAGACCATGCTGAAGAATTCCCTGCCCAGATAGCCCTGAGCCCACTTGGTAGGCTGGCAGGTGTCTCCCCTCCTGCTGTGTCCCCTGCCCTGAGGTTGGATCCTGCTGCAGGTGTGTAGGCCAAAGGGTGGATATGTGAAGTGGTGGAGGGGGTCGGGGGTATGGTGGAGCATCGATGTCCGGTGTTGCAATGTTAAGGACAGAGGAGGGGAGACAGGCAGCCACTGGCTGGTGGCCAGTTCTCCCAGAATCCCCATGTTCCATGCAGAACATTGAGGAGTATAGGAATTTTAAAATAGAACATTTCAGAGTTGTTATAAAGGTGTATTTATCAATGTGGGAGGACAGAACATATTTTACTTAATAGTTTGTTAGCTCAATATATAGCTTTTAAACAGTTAGACATACGGTATGTGTATTCTTGCCATACGCCCCACAAATGTTAGGAATAGGGACAGGGGTCCTAGGTCTGGCTCTTGTCCAGGTGCTGAAAGAGTAGAGTCTGTATTGCTGCATAATAAAACACCCCAAACTTAGGGACTTGAGATGACAAATTATGTTATTATGCTGGCAGCTTCTGCGGATCAGGAATTTAGAATGAGCCCATAGCAGAGACAGCACCTTAACATCGGGAGCTCAATCAGGAAGACTTGAAGGCTTGTGCTGACTCAGTGGCTGGGATTGGGATAGCCGGAAGACACCCTTGCTCACTGTCTGGTGATTGATGTTGGGTGTGGGTGGGAAACTGTGCTGGGGGTCAGCTGCAGCCTTTGCACAGGATCTCTCCTGGAGGCCCACGCTTCCTCCCAGCCTTGTGGCATCCCGACAAGAACTAGGCTGGAGCTGTCATGCATTTTATGACCTAGCCTTGGAAGTCACATAGTGTCAATTCTACCATAGTGGAAATGCCAGCCACATTCAAGTGGAAGAAATACAGAGCCCTCCTTCTGATGGGAAAAGTGTTGGAAACACATTGTATGAAGGGCCTTTAGGATGGAAGATACTGTTGTGGCTACTCTTTGAAAATGCAACCTGTCGCTGTGTCCTTTGCTCAAGAGAGCACAATAGACAGGGGTTTGGGAAGAAATCCTTGGCTGAGGGTTCCGTGAGGATATTGTGAGTTAATTCAAGTCAAAGGCTTAGAAAAGGCCTTCTATATATACAGCAAGACTCAATAAACACAGCTGCTTTCTCCATCACCACCATCCACCTCCTCCTCATCTTGGAGGAACCTGCAGAGATGGTTTGGTCATCTGCAGGAGGGAGGAAACTGAGGCCCTGAGAAGTCAGGTGATGTTTTGGGTTTCACCAAACAAATCAGTCGCATTTGAACTTGGGTTTCTGACTTCTATCAGGGAACTATATGGTGGCAGTTTGGGGACATTGTAAAGAATGAGCATGCATTCTGAGAGTTTAAATCAGTGTTGGTGACTCTAGATCTCAGTCACTATTTTTGTTTGTCTGATGTTGATGACTCTAGGGAAGACTTATTGGGTGGATTTTCAGGTATCCCTTTTTAAAAAACAAACAAACAAAAAAACAAATAAAACAGAAAATAAATTTTAAACTAGTAACCATAAAACTTCTGTAATAAGATGTCCACTAATTTGAATAATTTAGATGAGAAAAACCAGACTTTTGTTTTTCATTTGGAGACAGAGTCTCCTAAGGCAATTAGGAAAACAAGTTCGTAGGGGGCAATGTTTAACTATTAGAGGAACCAAACTCCATCTATGCAAATATTACATGTACCGAATGGAATAATGACAAAATCTTGTCACTTGTTCATTAAACCCTCCCTCTGGACACTCATTCGGCAATGCTGTCTTACTTGATGATGTTTAGCATCTGAAAACTAAGCAGCTTTAAAGGACTCTGCTATAATTCCAACCAGCCTATGGCAAATTTATTTTTCCATAAAAAATGAAAATTTAAGTTTTTGGTCTAGCTATGCATTTTGTTTGTTTCATTTTGGGTTGGTGTTTAAAGAGCTGGTCTTCCCTTGAGGGAATGTGGGTAGCAAAACCAAACCAATCGATATCCACTGATTCTTGGCCAAACTGGGGTAATGTCAGGGCCAAGAGCAAATGGAGCATCAGTTTGTGCTTCTCTCCTGGGGAACCTCAGTGTTTGCTCTGGGAATCCAGAGCGACACAGGTGTCAAGAATGTAGGTCAGCATTACTTTATGTAACTGTCCCCCTTTTTGTTTTTAGTTGGGAGGCCAGGTCAAAGGTAACTGTTCGTAGGGGTCACCCATCCAGATTGAGCCTGGAGCCTTTCCCAGGAGACAGAGTCCAGCTGATGTTGGATGTTCACTGACTGGGGTCAGCAGATGAGGGGGACCGTGATGAAATCCTCAACTCAGGTTTTTTAGGCAAAAAATAGCAGCTCAACTCTTTAGACCAACAACTGGACCTTCCTTTCTGAGGAAGTCTTGTAGAGTCAGACAGCCCGGGTTCACCACTTACTATGTGATTGTGGGCAGGTGCATCTCATTTTTTTCACGTATAAAATTTGGAAAAGAGCAGTACTTACCAGGGAGAATTCTTATCAGGTAAAATGACTAATCCATGCTGAGATATTAAAGGAGTGTCTTGCATGCAGCTGGCCCTCAGGAAATGCTGCTGTTTCTGCTTATCCAACACCAGATTGCAGCTGTTTATTGAGAATTTGCTGTGTGGTAGGCACCATGCTAAGCTTGTTATGAACTTATTTATTCTTACAATAATTCTATGTGGTAACTATTTTTATCCCTATTTTACAGATGGGAAAAGTGAGGCACAGAGAAATTTCATAATTTGCTCAAGGTCACACATTCATAGGTAAAAGAACTGGAATTCTAACCCAGTTTTGACTGGCAAAAAAACTTGTGGGCCGGCCCGGTGGCGCACTGCTACAGTGCGCCGCTTGGGAGTGCTGCGGCGCTCCCGCCGAGGGTTCGGATCCCACATACAGACCGGTTCCCGCTCACTGGCTGAGCGAGGTGCGGGTGCAACACCAAGGGTTGCGATCCCGTTGCCGGTCCCGGTCCGGTATGGGCGCGACACTGAGGGTTGCGATCCGTTGCCGGACACGAAAAAAGACAAAAAAAAAAAAAAACAAAAAAACTTGTGAGCTTCACCACCACATGGCACTGTGATAAGAACAAAATAAAACAAAGTAAAAAATAACCTTGTCATTAGCATACTTGGTGTTCTCTGACTAGGCTATTAGGTTATCCTCAGACTGTAAACTCTAACACGGCAGAGTGTACAGTCTAAGAATCTCATGACAGAGATGTGGCTGTGATTTTTCTCTATAGCAATTCCTTTCAAGGACTCTTCTGTAATTCCAACCAAATTACTCCAAATTTATTTTTCCATAAAAATCTGAAAATTTAAACTTTTCTAGCTTATGTTTTTTGTTTTGTTTCATCTTGAGTTAGTGTTTAAAGAGCTGGTCTTCCCTTGAGGAAACATGGGTATCAAAACCAAACCAATCAATATGCATTGACTGGAAGGATGCTGTGTAGAAGACACTTAATAAGGGCTTTCTGTTCCGGTGGTGACTGTCGTTGCTGATGGTCCTCTGCATTGGAACCTCAGATGCGGCCCTGTGGGCAGGGACACTGGACACCAATATGAGCCTGAGTGTTGCAGGAAGCTCAGTGAAGTTCTGAGTGGTGTCATGGGGCAGGTGGGGGATTCAGAAAATTCCCACATGAATACTTGATACTTCCCCAATTTCTATCCAATTTTCAAAAAAAGTCAGACTGTGCCATGTATTTTAAGGTCTATTAAGGTAGAGCTGAGTTACCTCTCCAATTATGCTGCCCTCCTCCCGTACTTCTGTATTTTCTCCCAAAGAACACAAGGGAAGATTGACAACTGGAATGGAAAAACCCATGGCGTGGTCTTGCAAACACTGGGCTGGGCTGATGAGAAGTGGGGGTGGGGGGAGATCCTCCTTCCTCATCTGTTTGTTTAAAGATAAAGAGGCTCTTTCACTCCACATGGCATCCAGCAATTTAACCATAAACTGTGTTAAGGGATGCCAGAAACTACCTACTCAACTGAGCTGAGTGGGGAAGGATGTGAATCTGGATTCTGACCACTCTGGGCAAAGCCTCCCCAAACCCCTCAATGTAAACATTTTACCTTTTAAGTGCTTATTCTGGTATCTCATACTCCATGGTTTTTAAAAATTTTTTAGTCTTAACAGCTTCTTGTCTTTCTAATGGACAGAGATTCTGAAATTTCAGATCTGCCAATAACACTCTCTGTTCCAAAGAAAAAAGTCATTTTTTTTTTCCTTACTGGAATTTTTTCATTCCTTCCCACCCACCCCACCCCCATTTCTCATTTCCTCAGGAAACCATGTAGCCGGAGACAGGGGGGGAGTTTTCCAGCACGCTTCCCCCAGCCCCACAGACTCATGCAGACCTGTAGCCGGAGACAGGGGGGGAGTTTTCCAGCACGCTTCCCCCAGCCCCACAGACTCATGCAATAGTCAGATAGCAATCTAGCACCAGCGACATATGTTGCAGTACACTCTACCTTGCCTGTAAAGTTTTCTGTCTCAGTGCCCTGGAGCATTTGGAAGGCTTTGTGGTGAAGGCAGCCTTCCTCCCTGCTAACACCGGTCAACTTCCAGGAGGAGGTGGCTGGGCTGGCCTCTGCATGTTGGCCTTTTGCTCTAGGCCGTCAATGAGTGAGGCAAAGATAAAGTCATTATGAAGCTTCTGTGTTGTCCCTGGATGGGCTGCTCTTGTAGGCTCTCTAGAGTAGAGGACAGGAAAGTAGGGACTCCCTGTTGGTTTTAGGAGGAGCTATGGGAATATGTTGTCATTCTTCTGTTAAATAAATATTTGAGAGCTTCACCATGTCTGAGGTGCTGGGGATATAATGGTGAACAAGACTGGCAAGGTCTCCATTCTCAGGGTTTTTTTTTCTAGTTTTCAGGAGGAGGGGTGTGTTGAGTAGAGAAGGCAAAACCAGAAGTAGACAGGCAAAACCCAAGAAAACAAATAAATGAACAAAATACATTTATTTAGCGATAAGTGCTATGAAGAACTCAAATAGTATGTTAGAATAATGTCAATTTCCTTTCTGCCTGCAACTTTTAGGAAGCCTCCTTCCCCAGTCTGTACTTGGGAGTCACATGACATACCGTAGGCTCTGGAGGGTCATTGGTGGATACCTTTGTCCCATCTAGAGCAGGGATTCTACATTTTTTTTTCCCCTAAAGATGCAGTTTAAGAACTTCTTTGAGCAAAGATTTGGGGTCTCTTACACTTCCACCAGCTCTTGGTCTGACTCCATGTGCTGAGAGGTGGAAGGGCAGGGGAATGCAGTGGTTTCTTTGGAAACCACTTTCCACGTGGTGGCCCCAAACACGTGGAAAGCTTTTTAAAACATGTGAGTGGTGAGGAACAAATGAATAGAGTAGAATTGTTTCCAGCTGCAAGAAAAACGTTGTCTTTAAGCAAAGTGGGACTCCCTGTGTTACTCACTTTTTGTGACTCGTCAAATCTGTTGGGATCAAACCTAATCTGTGTCCAAATCCAAAGAGTGTTGGATGCCTCCAAGGAAGGCGGACCTTTCATCATGGTACCCAACACTCTTGTTTCCACTTACTAGTTTGCTTTCTTGCTTTCCCTCGGGATAAGCAACTTTTCTAAGCTCAAGGGGAGGCCTCCAGGAACCTGAGGCTGGGGTGTTTACTGCAATCAGAGGCAAAAGTCCTTCTAAGACTGAGCTTACACTCTGCTGAGTAACCACCAGATGTCAGCAACTCATCTGATTTCAGTTCCCTAGCAAAGGAAAAGAACCCATGAAGGGAAGGACAGCCTTCGGCTGACATCCACTTTTTTTAAAGTTTCAGGTGTGAATTAAGGAAGCTGTCCATTCTAGAAGGTGTGGGCTCAGGCAGGATGGTTGTCTGAATAAGATACTCAAACACTTAATGTGATGAAATTGTTGGACTAATGCTTTGATTATTTTTTTTTGGCAGCACCATTTACATACTCTGGTTTGTCGGAGAATTAAAGAAGCTTCACTGGGAAGATTTTTAAGGCCAAAGCCAACTAAATAAATAAGTTTGCTTTCGAGTTTTTTCTTTTTTAAAGAGCCTTGTTAGATTCTTGAGAAAAATCTTTGTAAGAAGGGAAAGAGAAAAGTACAAACATTATTTTAAAGAGGAGGCCTAAACCAGGTATGCAAAGGGAAGGAGGTAATCAGGACCAGCCACTGTGATGGTTATTTTGCAAAATCAGGTTAACCCCTCAATATAACAAAATGCCAGACAAAATGCCTTTGGTGAATTAAAAGTCAGGATAGCTGAAAATGCCTTCAGTTTTATGGACAAGGCCTCATTAGTTCATGGGGTACCAAGAACCAAGCCTGGGGTGTAAATGCAGTAAGACCACATTTATTAAAAGTTCTCAGACTCCTAGGAGCGCCCGTGGCAGGGATGCCCCACACATTCTTTTCTTAGTCAATTTCTTTTTTTTTTTTTTTTTTTCCTTTTTGTCTTTTTTACTGACCGGTAATGGGATCGCAACCCTAGGTGTCGCGCCCGTACCGGGGACCAGCAACGGGATCGCAGCCCTCGGTGTTGCATCCACACCGGGCTCAGCCAGTGAGCGGGAACCGGTCTCCACATGGGATCCGAACCCTCGGCGGGAGCACCGCCGCACTCCCAAGCGGCGCACTCTCCAGTGCGCCACCGGGCTGGCCCTTCTTAGTCAATTTCTGATGTATCTTCCTCCATTTCTCACTTTTACTCTTCTCGTTCCTGTTATTGATTTGTACTTCAAGGTCAAATCTGCATCACTTCCTCCACTGTTGGGCAAGACCCTGTGTGGCTGGAAGTGCAGAGGAAGGGCAAAGTGTTCTCTGTAGCAAGTCTCTCAATGCGAGGGCGGGTTCCAGTAAAGTATATGACCCAAGCTCCAAAGGCTGACATCCGAGGTCTGACACTAGTGCCCTCATCATGTAGGCTTGGGGCAGGAGCCTGTCAGGGTCTTTGCCAGCAACTTCCTCACCAAGGCCCAGCACGGGGCTTGGCAAAGTGGGTGCTGAAGCTCACTGTTGACAAAACAGGGCATGACTTCCTTCTCCAACCTGCTTCTCACTTCTCATGAGCCCCTTTCAGCAGCCTCATTCATCCCTCATGCTGCCCTGGACACTGAGGACTTTCCTTTGAGTTTTTCCTTCAGCCAACTTTCCCCACTACCCCCTAGAATTGCTTTCGATCTCATTTAAATTCAAGTCACGGTTCAAACTCTACCTCCTTCCTAAAGCCTGCACCTGTCACTCCAGCCAGAGGCTACTTCACATCTCTTAATTCCTAAAGCACTTGCCGTACCCTATCCTTAGTTTTTTAAATTAGCAATCTTATACTATATTATATGAAAAATTATATAATTATATACAATCATTAATATAACATATAACACATTATATAGTTGCCTTCTATATTATGTAAACCTATTTCTTCCAAAATCGGTTATAAACTCCTTGAAATTTAAAAATAATTTTTAGCCAAGTATTTTACAAATAGTTAATTGAAAACAGAAATATTCTATTTGCTGATCTCAGTTTATGTTTTGACTTCCACGACTCTGGAAGTAAACTTCTAAGATAAATGAGAAGTGGAACCTGGAACCCTTTCTTCCTTCCTCATTTACTGCTTTATTTGAGATCATTAAATGAAGAAAGTCCCAGAAAAGTTCAAGTGGTTCCCGTCTCCACCCCTCTCTGAAGGCTGCGGTTTCCTTGACCATGAGGAATGCCAAGCCTCAATTCCCTGAGGGTAACTTGACCTACTAATTATATGCAAAGACTCAGATCCCGAAAAGAGGGCTTGACTTTGTTGTCACCTGGGAAATGTCAACAAATGACATTATCTCCCTTTAAGCAATCTCTGCGGCTTCTGGCTGGACAAGGAAGCTCAATAGGGAAGCCGGGTGAGTCAGGGGCTGGGATGGGTGGGACAGTTAATGACTCTCTTCCTATAACTTTGTTCTTGTTGCTAAAAATTTTAAAACCCATCATGGTTCCTTTATGAGGATAATCTCAAAAGACAACTCACTTTCCTGTTTTCTTACTTGGTAATAGAGGAAGACTATTTAGTTTGATGGGCTTGTGTAACATCACAACATTATTCTTGCTGGCTAGACTAAGGCTACATCCAAAGCCACTGGTGTGCAATGGAAGGCCATCCCTTCTCTGCCTCTTTCTACAACAGACTGAGGTTAGTCGAAACTCAGTGTGGTTAGTCGGTTATGATAACCTACTACTCGGTTTAACCACAGCAGTAGGCTAAGTCTTCACATTATGTCCTTATTTAATCCTTTCATACACTCTTGGGAATATGTTACTATTTTCTCTTATTGAAAAGGAATTTGAGGGCCGGCCCAGTGGCGCACTGGAGAGTGCACCGCTTGGGAGTGTGGTGGCGCTCCCGCCGAGGGTTCGGATCCCAGGTGGAGACCGGTTCCCGCTCACTGGCTGAGCGCAGTGTGGGCGCAACACCGAGGGTTGCGATCCCATTGTCCGTCAGTAAAAAAGACAAAAAGGAGAAAAAAAAAAAAAAGAAAAGGAATTTGATGCTCAGAGAGGTAAGGAAATTTACCCTGAGTCACAGAACTAATAAGGGTCAGGTTTGGGTTTCAAATCCAGGCAAAACGCCTGGTGCCTTGGATTCTGGTCCCAATTTTGCCACTGTCTGGCTATGTGGCTTAGGAAGAACAATTCATAAAACTTATTTGACTTTCTGTATCTTTTTCTTCAAATGAGGTGGGCAGGCCAGGTGGTCACTCGATGCATGTGGCTTACTGAGCACTTGATATGGCTGATCTGAATTGAGAAATGTTGTAAGGGCACAATACACACTACACTTCAGAGACCTAGTACAGAAAAAAGAATTTGAGATATTTCAATGGTATTTTTAGTATTCATTACTTTTTAAAATGATAATATTTTGTAGAGATATGTAGAGAGTTAAACTATATTAAAATTAATTTTACCTTTTTACTTTTACTTTTTAAAATGTGGCTACTAGAAAATTTAAAATTATGTGTGTGGCTCACATTATATTTCTATTGGACAGTGCCTTCTGGACTTTTCTGATGGCTTGTCTCTAGAGGTCATGTGTCCCAAGATTCAACATTTTGTTATGACCCCTCGGGTCTGGAGGTGGTGATGAGAGCAGGGACAGAAGCTGAGGAGAAGCACATACGCGGCCAGAGTTCTATTGGACAGTGCCTTCTGGACTTTTCTGATGGCTTGTCTCTAGAGGTCATGTGTCCCAATATTCAACATTTTGTTATGACCCCTCGGGTCTGGAGGTGGTGATGAGAGCAGGGACAGAAGCTGAGGAGAAGCACATACGCGGCCAGAGTTGCCCGTGGAAACGGCACAGGCTCTGACTATTGGGACCCAAACTGGCCACTCAATTTGGTTATAGATTGACTTACATTAGACAGCACACTAATTAAACAAGTAGGTAAGAATGTAGTTTTGCATTTTTCAGCAAAGGCAACCACCATCACTTTCACAGGTGAAACTCTTTACCTATATAATTTCATTTAAAAAAATAATTTTATTTAGTTCTTACAACAACCCTATGGAAGTAAATGCTATTATGTGGATTTCATAGATGATAAAATTAAGACTCAAGAGAGGGTAAGCAACTTGCCCAAGGTCATAAAACTAGTTAGTGATAGGGCTGGGTTCAAGTATAAGTGTGTATGATTCAAAAGTTTATACTTTTAACCATTGGGTAATACTACCTACTCCAAATGTCCTCATGGAAAAAAGCATCTGCTTTGTGGGAAGCGTAGTGGTGCTGGAAGAACCCCCAGGAAGCCTCTGATTCTGCCCAGGGATTACTTCTCTGTCTTGGAGGGCCTGTCCCTCATTGTCCACTCCTCAGTCAGAAGTGTTCAATGGGGCTCTGCATCCCAGCAGTTTGGAGAGATAATTCTTTTTAGGCTCTTCAGTTGAAGATAGGTGGCAGTGATGCAGATAGAAATGATAATTTACCATGCACAAAGCTCTACCAAGCAACTGGGTGAGAACTGGGAAGTTTGTCTCTATCATCTGACTATTTTCAAACATTCAGGTTTGGCAAGATAAAAATGAGACTTTTGAATTTCTTTCCAGTATGTGATCAGTCAGGGTCCAATCAGGAGAAAGAAACCACATAGTAATTTAAACATGAAAAAGTTAATATAAGGAATTATTAACTATAACAAGGGATTAGAGTAATTAGTGATTGGCTAGGAATAAGTAAAGAGAAGTCTAAGAATATAGGAACAGTAGATAGAAATAGAAGCTATTATATGCAGGGCTGAGATAGAGGCCCAAGGACCCTCTCCCCCATCCCTGAACAAAGTGCTGAGATCCCGACATTGTTGGAGAGAGCACAGCCATCGCCCACTGGATGGAAAAGGAGTAAATGCACTGATGGAATTTGTTAGAAATTTGTCCTTTGGAACTTGCTGTAAATCAACACTCTGGGTTGCCAGGGAAAGCTGTTCAGGAGGAGGTGTCTCTCTACAGGCATTACTATGAAATTATCCGAGGTGCTGGGGGAAGCTGATGGATGTGGGGTCTTACTGACTGCTGTGCACCATGGGAGCCTGATGTTAGAGAAGCCATGTAATCTCCAGGGGCGGAGTGCTGAGATAGCAGTGTGCCCTGAAAAAAAGATGCTTGAGAAGCCATTTGTGCTTTAGCAGCTGGCTGCTGGAAAAGCTTCCCGTACTGCAGAAGCCTGGCTCTAGAGAAGTTGCTCACACTGCAGGAGCTAGGCACTGGGAAAGCACATGTGCCATAGAAGCCTGGGGCTGGTGGAGCTGCCTGTGTGGCAGGAGCCTACTGAACCAGAACAGCAGAACGAGGTGGAAACCCCCTTCCTACTGCAATGTCTCTCCAGTGCTCTTCATTGACAAAGCTTAACATTGTGCCAGATGGCAAATAAAAATTATTTAAAGGGCACAGATTCATTTTTGAAGAGCAGGCTGGGAAGGGTGAATTTAGAGTGGAGAGGCAGTAAATTGATAACTAGTACACCATAGAAGAATACTTTATTTAAACTCTAGTATACATAAGCAATACCTGGGGGTTACTTGTGTAAACTTCAGTCCTGCGACCCTACATTCTAGTTCAGTGGATCTAAAGTTAACTCTGGAATTCATAGTTTTCACAGGTGCCATAGGTAATTTTGATGGGTTAACTGCTACCATCAATTTTCACTTACAGTTGTCTCCTAATTGATATCCCTGAGCCCATTCTTATTCCTGTATGATCTATTTTTCACACAGCAGCTAAGTGATCCTATTAAAATATAAGTTATAATACATCACTCAGCCACTCAAAATCCTCTGGCAGCTCCCCATCTCTCTAGGGAAAAGGCTCAAGTCTTTACAGGGACCTGCATGATTTGGGTCCCCTCCACCTCCTTCCTACTGCTTTCCCTCTCATTCCCTCTACCTGGGCCACACTGGCCTTCTTGTGGTACCTTAAATACCCTAGGCACACCCCATCCTCAGGACATGTGCTCTGCACTTCTTCTTCCTGGTGGGCTCTCCTCCAGATTTCTACAAAGTTCACAATCTCGTTGGCTTCTGGTCTTTGCTCAAAGGACACTTTCTCAAGGAGCTCTTCCCTGAACAACCCTCTTTCCCTCCCTGTACTCAGGATACTCCCTGTTCTTTCTTCCCTGGTTGATTTTCTCCAAAGCTCTTACCACCATCTGACTTATTATATGTTTCACTGATTTATTTTGTTTGTTTTCAGTCTTGTCCCACTGGAATGTAAACTTCATGAGCAAAAGAATTTTTATCTGTTTTGTTCACTGCTATACTTGCTGGGGCCTTGAACAGTGCTGGGATATCAGATGCTCAGTGACTATTTGCTGAATGAATGAATGCAGCCTGCACTTTGAGAAACTTCTCTATAGGTTATATAGATTGTGATGCTGTTACAATAATGGGCAGCCAAGGCCTGACAGTTCTCAAACACTTAGAAATCTCCACATATGCTAACACTAGCAAGGGCCTTTTAAAGGAGTTGCCCCTCATGAAAACAGAGCCTTTCAGAGCAGTGGGGGTGCAATGCATACAGAGAACATTACTTTCCCTGTTCAGAAGTTTGGAAAAGCAGCCCAACTTATTGAAAGAGCATGTGGAGTTTTAGAGAGAAAAAACTGCAATTACTCAAAATGACTATGTTTGAGCAAAGTCTGCATTGTCAGCCATGTTGCTTCAGGAAAGTTTCTAGAGGCCTCTGGATTTAGGAGATAAAGCTTCAGATACAAATAAAGCAGGTCTGTCTCCTTCCCAGAACCAACTTTTCTTGTTCTCGGAGGAAGGAAGCAGGCCTAAGATTGGCACTTCCTTTGGACTCTGGAAATTGTCCTCCATCACCATCCGGATCAAACCTCTCCCTCCTGCTCTTAATGCTGAAGGACTGAGTGAATTCCAAGTGTGGCCTTGCTGGGTGAATCATATCCCCATTTGACATGATTTGGACTTTATTTAGCCAAGGTCATTTTAAGAGATTCTGGATGAATTATTTAAGGAAAGGACAAAGAGAGACTGAGAGGTAGATCCTGAGATTCAAGTTGGACTTTGCAGAGTAGGTTGGAGGCAAGAAAATACACACCATATACCTGTGAGATTGGAGGGCCAACAATTCCAAACAAGTCTTTAGTCCTATTTTCAAGACAGGGTTTGACAGAAAAAGACCATCTTGTGATTATCAGAAGACGGAGGAAAAAATAAGATAATTAGAGTTGATTCACAGTTACTGGGATTGTCAGGTCTATTTATAAGTCTCAGTTTTTCTCGACTATAAACTAGGCATAACAAAAGAAACTACTTTGGGATTGCTACTAAGAAAAATATGTTAAATATTTTTAGCATGGTGCCTGGACACAGCAAGTGCTCAATAATATTACGACTATTATTTTTGTTGTACGAAATAAAACATTGGCTGGATGGACCCTAAAACATCAACAATGGCTAGTCTGAAGTTTGGGATTGTGGATGATTTTTATTTTCTTGTTTTGGCTTCTATTTTCCTTTTTTGTTTGTTTTTACAATGAACAAGTATTATTATATGAAAATGAATGAAAATTATTTCTTTAAAAAAAAGAATTAGACCAATGCAGCTGTGTTTTACTCGGGTTGGGTCAAGTGGATCAATTTGAGTGGGTTTGGTGGTCTCCTCAGGTTCCTATCAGCCTTTTTATTCTTCTATTTCTAAATCAAAGATGGGCATATAAGAGCCATTGTTCTGAGGATTAGAGTGGGAGGAACAAGAGGACAAGATGCTGGTGAAAGGCATGGAGCTTATGAAACAAAAGAGGCCCAGATGAAAGGGACGGGCTTCTGAGTCTATATTTCCATTTCATGACTTGGGATAAGTTTAACTTTAGGAGCCCTATGCTGGGGGGAAGAAAATCACAAATCAATTCCCTCATTGTGAAAGCATTAAAAGGTTTTGTACAGAGGCAAAGTCTAAAAATGGGCTCTTGAGAGAACCTGGATTCAAATGTATTGGAGTCAAAGATTCTCTAGAGCTTTGCTGTCCAAAACAAATAGAATATGAGTCCATGTAACTTTAAATTTTTGCGATTGAAGGCAGCTGTCTTCCAACAAGGAGAAGCCCAGGACCAAATGGCTTTACTGCTGAATTCTACCAAACCTTTAAAGAGGAATTAATACCAATTCTCTTCAAACTATTCCAAAAAATTGACACAGAGGCCATTCTCCCAAACTCATTCTATGAGGCCAGCATCACCCTGATACCAAAACCAGACAAACATACAGCAAAAAAAGAAAACTACAGGCCAATATCTTTGATGAATATAGATGCAAAAATCCTCAACAAAATATTAGCAGATAGAATACAGCAATACATCAAAAAAATTATACACCACAATCAAGTGGGATTCATTCCAGGGATACAAGGATAGTTCAACATACACAAGTCAATAGATGTGATACACCACATCAACAAAACCAGGGACAAAAACCATGTGATTATCTCAATAGATGTGGAAAAAGCATTTGATAAAATTCAACATCCTTTCATAATAAAGACTCAGCAAATTAGGTATAGAAGGAAACTATTTCAACACAATAAAAGCCATATATGACAAACCCACTGCCAATATAATCCCAAATGGGGAAAAGCTTTTAGCTTTTCTCTTAAGAATGGGAACAAGACATGTATGTCCACTCTCACCACTCCTATTTGTCAGAGTATTGGAAGTCCTAGCCAGAGCAATCAGGCAAGATGAAGTTAAATTGTCCCTTCTTGCAGATGACATGATCCTATGTATAGAAAATCCTAAAGACTCTAACAAAAACTCTTAGAGTTGATAAAAGGTTTCAGTAAAGTTGAAGGATACAAAATCAACCTACAAAAATCAGTAGCATTTTAATACTCCAACAACGAACCAGCAAAAAAAAAAAAAGAAATCAAGAAAGCTAGCCCATTTACAATAGTCCCCCCAAAATAAAATACCTAGGAATCAGTTTAACCAAAGAGGTGAAAGACCTCTATAATGAGAACTACAAATCACTGTTGAAAGAAATTAAGGAGGACGCAAAAGGACAGAAAGACACTCCATGCTCTTGGACTGGAAGAATTAACATTGCGAAAATGTCCACATTACCCAAAGCAATCTACAGATTCAATGCAATCCTCATAAAAATACCAATGACATTTTTCATAGAAATAGAAAAAATAACCCTAACATTCATGTAGAACAATGAAAGACCCCAAATAGCTAAAACAATCCTGAGAAAAAAAATAATAAAGTCAGAAGCATTACACTACCTGACTTCAAATCATACTACAAAGCTATAGTAACCAAAACAGCATGGTATTGGCATAAAAACAGACACTCGGACAAATGGAACAGAATAGAGAACCCAGAAATCAACCCACATACTTACAGCCAACTGATCTTTGGCAAAGGCACTAAGAACATATATGGGGGAAAAGACCGCCTCTTCTAAAATGCTGGAAAAACTTAACATCCATATGTAGAAGAATGAAACTAGACCTGTACCTCTCACCATATACCAAAATCAACTCAAAATGAATTAAAGACTTAAATATAAGAAATGAAAGTATAAAACTACCAAAAGAAAATGTAGGCTAAACACTTCAAGAAGTAGGACTGGGCAAAGACCTTATGAATATGACCCCTAAAACACAGGCAACAAAAGGGAAAATAAACAAATGGGATTTTAAAAAGCTTCTGCACAGTAAAATAAACAATTAATAGAGTGAAAAGACAACCTACAGAATGGGAGAAAATATTTGCAAGCTATGCATCCAACAAAGGGCTAATATCCAGAATATGCAAGGAACTCCAATAACTCAGGAGTAAAGAAACAAATAACCCAATTAAAAAATGGGCAAAGGAGCTGAATAGTTATTTCTCAAAGGAAGATATACAAATAGCCAACAGACACGTGAAAAAATGTTCATCACTCAACATCAGGGAAATGCAAATCAAAACCACGTTGAGGTATGATCTCACCCTAGTTAGACTGGCCATTATCAAAGAGACAAATGCTGGCAAGGGTGCAGAGAAAGGGGAACCCTCCTACACTGTTGGAGGGACTGTAAATCAGTGCAGCCATTATGGAAAACAGTGTGGAGGTTCCTCAAACAACTACAGATAGACCCGCCATATAATCCAGCAATCCCACTGCTGGGTATATACCCAAAGGAATGCAAATCATCATGTCCAAAGGATACCTGAACTCCCATGTTTATTGCAGCTCTATTTACATTAGCCAAGATTTGGAACCAACCTAACTGTCCTTCATCAGATGACTGGATAAGGAAAATATGGTATATTCACATAGTGAAATACTACTCAGCCATAAAAAAGAATGAAATAATGTCATTTGCAGCAACATTGGTGAACTTAGAGAAAATTAGTTTAAGTGAAATAAGCCAGACACAGAAAGAAAAATACCACATGTCCTCACTCATAAGTTGGAGCTAAAACATAAACAAATAATTTTTAAAAAGAAAGAAAGATACAACAATCACAATAATACATTGAACTTTCAAATGGAGAGAATAGAATTGTGGTTAGAAGAGGTAGGAAAGGGGTGGAGAGATTGGGGGTGGATAAGGGAGGAATTAGTAAAAAGCCATGAAAAAAAATTACATTGTATAATGTTGAATATACTAATTATCCTGATTTGAGCATCACACATGGCACACAGAATTTTTTTAAATTTAATTTTATTTTATCAACATACAATGTGGTTGATTATTGTGGCCCATTACCTAAACCTCCCTCCCCCCTCCCTCCCAACAACCTCGTATCTATTCACTTGTTGTAACAACTTCAAGGAATTGTGATTGTTGTGTCTTCTTCCCTCCTCCTCCCCAGTTTATCTGTGTATTTATTTATTTATTTTTAGCTCCCACAAGTAAGTGAGAACATGTGATATTTCTCTTTCTGTGCCTGACTCGTTTCACTTAGTATAATTCTCTCAAGGTCCATCCATGTTGTTGCAAATGGCAGTATTTCATTCGTTTTTATAGCTGAGTAGTATTCCATTGTGTAGATATACCACATTTTCCGTATCCACAAGGAGAAAAAGATTTGGAAGACAAATCAAGCAAATAATAAACCATGTGCTTCTAAGGCTAGTCCTATTCAAAACATAAAGCAAATGTTGGTAAGATTGTTATGGGATTAAATGAGTTAATATATAGAATGTGCTTAAAATCATGTTGTTGTTGTTATCTAGACTTTGGGGTTTGTGTATTTGCCTTTTGAGAGTTCTCAAGCAGGTAAATCAAACTGCTGATTCTTCTCCTACCATTTTATGCACAGCCCAATTCCTTCTGAGTGCTTCTGAGGCACACCCCATTTAACAGGATTGGAGACGAGGCATACAGACACCTACAATTGGTAACCCAAGCCCATCTAGAAAATTACAGAGAACAAGAAACACAGACAGCGCTCTCGCTGCCCTGATCTAGGTACAAGCACTACCCTCACCAGGCAACAACCTCACATTTGCACTATTTCTAGAGTCTGAAGATTCATAAACACAGGGGTAGCAAGTTGAGCGGACCAATGTGTGGATATATAGAACTATTTGTTTAGGCCAATAAGAAAGTCTTCAGAAATATGGGACAAGGTTCTTTAACAACTTGGAAGATTTAACCATGGTATCTCAGTGTGGTTTTGATTTGCATTTCCTGAATGCTGAGTGATGTTGAGCATTTTTTCATGTTGCACACAGATATTGATATTCAACTCTATACCCCACAGGTATGGACAGTCAACTATCCTACACTAACAAGAAAACAAAAAGAAAGAAAGACAGTGTCGGTAGTATTAAGTATGTTTAGTGCCTGACAAATAGTAAGTGCCCAATAAATGATAGCTATTAACTTTTTTATTATTGATTTCATTACAAACAATATACACGCTACAGCAAAAATCAATCAATAAATAAATTTTCTAGTTGCCACATTTAAAAAGGAAAAACAGCAGGTGAAATTAATTTTAATAATATATTTTATTTAACCCAATATATCTAAAACATCACCATCTCGACATGTACCCAGTATACAAACCTTATTAATGACATAGTTACATTCTTCCTTTCTTTTTTTTTTTGTATGAAGCCTTCAAAATCCAGTGTGTATTTTATGTTGACAGCACATCTCAATCCAGGCTAGCCACGTTTGAAGTGCTTAGTGGCCACCTGTGGCTGGTGGCCCCTGGATGGGATAGTATGGCTGCAGACCCTGCCCTTACCCCTCCGGGAATGGACATTCTCAAGAGTTAGCCAAAGCCTTGTCTTTTTTCTCTTCTATCTTATCACTATCTCTTCTCTGAGGGCCTCGGATGTGTCTGGCCATTACCTGTCAGGGTCACTCTCTGATGCTGCCAACCTTTCCCAGAAAAGGAGTGGTTCCTGGAAAAGACAGGGCCTATTGAGAAATGCAGGGGGGCAGGTAGTGAGCCTCTGGAGAGCACTCCTGTGTCACCCTGTGTTGGCAGACTCTCCGAGGATACTGTGTGTGGGGAGTGGAGACCTGCTGGCCGGTACAGCTGGGTTGGGAAGCACTAAGGTTAGCAGAAGGCCTGGGCAGAGATAGGCTGGGAGAGGCACAGTGGTTTGGCTACCTGGCTGAGAAGGTGACTGTTTTAGTCCATTTTGTGTTGCTATAACAGAATACCTGAGACTGGGTAATTTATAAGGAAAAGAGGTTTATTTGACCTATGATTCTGGGACAGCTGCATCTGGCACGGGCCTCAGGCTGCTTCTACTCATGGCAGAAAGTGGCAGAAGCCGGCAGGTACAAGCAGATCACATGGCGAGAGGAAGCAAGAGAGAGAGAGAGAGAGGGTGCCAGGGTCTTTTTAAGCAATGAGCTCTCACGGGAACTAATA
>NW_007729499.1:22941-24989 GCF_000696425.1 Galeopterus variegatus
GCAGGGCAGGCATTAAATCTTAAAGCTCCAAAATAATGTTCTTTGACTCCAAGTTCTGCATTCTGGGCATGATGGTTCATCTGGGCCCCAAAGCATCAGGCAGCCTTGTTCCCACAGCTCTGCCAGGAGCAGCACAGTGGGCTGTGCTGGTGCCTGTGGCCCTTCTAGGCCTGCGTTGAATGTTACCAGTGGCCCTGAAATTCTGGGGTCCTGGCAGCAGCCCTGCTGCATTGGCTGTACTAGACATTTTCCTGATGGGGGCTCTCTATGGGGGCTTTGACCCCACTTTCCTGCTTGGCATTGCTCTAGTGGATGTCCTCTGTAGTGGCTCTGCCCCTGCGGCAGGTCTCTGCCTGGCCCCCAGGCTTTTCCATACATCCTCTGGAATCTGGGTGGAGGCTGCGACGGTGACCTTCAGGAACATTTCCTAACTTACGACAGGCCCCTCCTCCTTCTCTCCCCACGTCCAGCCTCCATCCCTGTACTCTGTGCTCCTTGTGCTCCTTTTCTCCCAACTAAAGGGAATTCAAGATAAACAAACATGCTTAACTTGCCTGGGGGTCTCAACTAGTACATTTGTCAGCATTGGAGCTGGGATTTAAATGTGACAAGCTCCGTCATTTGTCACAGAAGTATATTTATCTGTGTTGGGAAGATTTAATTTTTCCCAATGAAGAACTGTATAAATAGGTCTAATGAGCCTGGAGGGCTCTCATTTGCTTTCAGAGTTTCCAGCAAGCGAGGATATCTCAGGTCACGCTGGCCTCTCAGGGCTCTGCGTTGCCCACCACGAGAGGCAAATGGGCACAGGCCAGCATCATTCTCATTCTGGAGGGTTCGCATGTGGCCTTGGGACTCCCAAGTTCTCCCATTCATGGGGCTTACGTTCGGGAATGTTTACTTAAGACGATTTTTTTCTTCATACTTATGATAATCTGCATAATCTTTTGTTTGTATAGCTGGCAAAGTGCTCTCCAGATACGAGAGAAGGGCACGGTTACTATATAGGAACAGAAGATGACACTAGAAGCCGCAGGCTGTGGAGGAGATCTGCCTCTCCACCGAGCCAGCCTCGCTCCTGCCTCTCCTGTTTTCTGTCTTTGTTAGATCAGGAGAGTTTCTGTGTAATTAAGGGCCAGTGTAAGTTCCAGCAGTGGGTGTGTAAATGTGGGCATTGGGGGGTGAGCAAGTGTAGAGAGAATGAGAAGGAGAGACAGAGAGAGGGAGGCTGTGGGGGGGAAGGGCGAGGAAGGACAGGTTGGGGGAGGAATGAGAAAGAGGATTTTTAAGAAATGAGAAAAAAGGAAGCTAGAGAAGGGAGAGGAGAGGGGGAGGGCGGACGAAGGAGAAGTGGCCACACACAGCCATCGGCAGAGCCGAGGTCCCCAGCCATGGCTCTGTGCTCTGTGGACCCTCCAGCAGGAAAAGTAAAGAGAGATGTATGCAGACAGTTTTGTGGAACTCCGTGGTTCTTTCAAGTAACATGTCAACCTTGCTGATGTTTGGTAGAGAAAAAATACATCCTGTTCCTTCCCTTCCCTGGACCACCATCACCACCATCTCTGCAGCTGCCACTACTGCTCTGGCCACTCTTTCAGAACAAATGCTTTCTATTTCAAATCCCCTGACTAGATCAAGAAAGCAGAAGCCCTAGTCTAGATTTGCAATGTATTAAATAAAAAAAACCTCAGCATACATGTTGAGTTTTTTGGGGTGCCCATGCTTATTTTTTAGGCTCCTCTTGTTAGTAGAACACACTTTGGGAATGTCTCTACAACACATACACACACACATACACACAGTGGGAGCCAAGCTGTACAGGTTCTAATCCCAGCTCTGGCAGAAGTCTGCTAACCCTTTTATTCCTTGCCTCAGTTTTCTGTCCTGAGGAATGGGCAGGTTGACCTACTGACCTCCAATCCCGCGTCCAGTGACTGCAGAAGCAGACTGGTTTGGGGGAAAGAGCTTGGGCTGACTTACAAGCTGTGTTACCAGGCAATTTTCAAACTCTCTCTGGACCCACCATTCCCATTTGTGAAAAAAGTAGG
>NW_007729499.1:25460-26041 GCF_000696425.1 Galeopterus variegatus
GTTACCAGGCAATTTTCAAACTCTCTCTGGACCCACCATTCCCATTTGTGAAAAAAGTAGGTCTTATAATGTCTAAGGTCGAGATAGTGTGTTTGGGGGAGCAGCCAGCTAAGCCTTGCTATGGTATAGTGGGGGTGACTTTCTGCTTACTGTTTTTCTTGTTAGTTTGTTGTACATTTCTTTTAAGCCAGAGTTGTGCTGAAGCTGTGCTCAGCTCTCCACTATTCAGTCCTGTCTCTGGCCATGGTGGGAGTATTTACACCATGGAAATAGGCAAATGTTATAAATAAAAACTCTGCCCCCCCATCCCCAAAAAGTCAGCTGTTAAACATTACCAGCACTTCATTGGGCCTGATTTTCCTATTTTATTTAGGTTTACTCTGGTTTCTCTGGATTTTGAGTGTATTATTCATTCATGTAGCAACTACTTTTTTTGAATTTACTTTGCATAAGGATTATGGAGAGAGTTGCCAGATAAAAATACAGGACTCCAGTTAATTTTAATTTCAGATAAACAATGAATAATGTTTTAGTATAAGTATGTTCATGTAATATTTTGAATGTATTTATACTAAAAAAAA
>NW_007729499.1:26608-27416 GCF_000696425.1 Galeopterus variegatus
TCTTCTCACAGAGCTTCCCTCTGGTTTGGGACAGGCAGACAATAAATAAGGTAAAAAAGTTAAAAAAAAAGTGGTATATTAGTTAGTGGTCAGCACCATGGAGAAAAACGAAGCAGGGAAGGGATCTGTAGGAGGTAAGCGTGCTGGGTAGAGGGACTGCATGTGCGAAGGCCCTTTACAGGGCGCTGGCCACACGCCAGCCTCTGTGCAAGTGCACGCAGTAGCCCTGTGTGCTAGGTATTATTCTTGCCATCTTTTTTGCAAGTGAGTAAACAGGATTTGGGAGGTTAAAACTCTTGCACGAGGCACACAGGTACTCAGGGATGGAGCCTGCTCTCACCCAGGGCTAGCTCTCAACCACCTGCCATTTTTTGTCCCACTGAGAAATCGTTTTTAATAAGGAGGCTTCTTTCTCCTCTCTACCTGCTCTGGCTCTGGGGAGGCCCCTCACAGGCCTCCATGGGGCCTGTGCAATGGATCTCCCTGCAGGCGGGCCCGGATGGCACCTGCCCTCGGCCCAGGAAGCGTGGTGGCCGGGCTTGGGACCTGTTCTCCCAGACGGCGGGGTGGGGGCTGGCAGTCACCTCGAGGTCCCACAGACACTGACCTTGCACCTAAAAAGGATCCATTGTTTTCAAACACAGCTTCCTATTCCTGCCAGATAAACCACTGCATTAACAATGCGTCCAGGTTGTAAAATGTTGGCAGGGGGTTCGTTTTTAGCAGCGCACTTTTTGTCCACAGATTGGCATTTTCCTCTCCATTCACAAGGGCCCGGCTCTGCTTTCAGGGCTGAGCGCTGGCCCCC
>NW_007729499.1:27633-28736 GCF_000696425.1 Galeopterus variegatus
CGCGACGCCCCCAGCAGCCCCGACCCCCCGACTCCCCGCTTCTGCCCCAGGCGTTTTTCTGTGCTCCCAAAGTCTCCCCTGTCCTCTTCCCCGCCTTCAAAGCTGACCACACCCGGGTGCCCTCTTTCCTGCAGACGGCCCTGAGCACTGACTTTGCAGAAATAGACTGGCTGTTGTTAGTCGGGGTCTTCCTCAGGATGCTTTAAGATAGTGTATGTTCTCATCACAAAGTAAGTGCCCTGCAGTATTTTTTGGTATCTTTCCAGCCAGATGGTAGGAGGGGCATCTCCTGACCCCCACATTGCCTCTCATGGTGCCTAATAATACCGGAGTGTGAGATCCTGGAGGGCAGCAAAGTGTCTCTTTCCCCCCGTTGAGATATAAAATATTTGCGGTCAAGTACGCAAAGTGCACTAATCTTAAGTGTACAGCTCGGTGTATAATTACACACGTGTGTGGCTGCTCTCCGGCACCCACATCAAGATGCAGAATGTTGCCAGCTTCTTCCTGATTCTTTCCAGTCAATGCTTCTCCCTCTTACCCCCCTGAGACCACTGTTTTGGCTTCTATGAGATGTCTTAAATGTCTTTTCAACCCCCATAGTAAATGCTTGATAAACGTATTTTTTAATTAAGCCGTGTTGTGTTTTGCACCCAGTGAGTGCTTGGTTGTTCACGAGTTAATCGCGTTAGCCTGGGGTTGTATTTCAGTAGCTTTGCTCAGTGCTGGATTTAAACACAGTGGAGACCAAGTTCAGGGCAGTGCTGTTCTGTGTATCAGTATGCCCACCGAGCCAAGGAGACCCATTTATTTTTAATTGAATTAAATTGCTCACAAAATGAAAGTAGCGTACTTTCATTAATATTTAATTACATACAGTGTTAAACAATGATCACAAAGAAAACTTTGTGGCTTTTTTTGTCTCTGCTTTTTTTTTTTTTATTACTTTGTTAAACAAGATACTCTTATTAGCTGTTTTATGCTTGGAATTTTAAGAGCCCCACTTTTCTACCACTTGAGAAGTGCTTAATTGGCAGGACTCAGCTGAGCAAGGTGGTAGGTTGGGGGTGACGTTGGCTACAGGCATTGTGTGTGTGTGTGTG
>NW_007729499.1:29890-31056 GCF_000696425.1 Galeopterus variegatus
TGTGTGTGTGTGTGTGCGTGTGTGCATATGCATACATATATATGCTCTAGCTTCAATCACTGGGCTGAAGAGAGATATTCTGGGAGCAATCAGGGCCTCTAACAAAGAAATTACACATTCTGGATATTTTGAGGTCAACCAGCCACACCCACTCCTCCAAAAAATTCTGTGTATACTGAGAAAAAACATTACTTTTTACAGGAGTTCATTCCAAAGGAGAGTGCTGCTTTGCATGACAGCTTATTTCTGTATTTTATCATATTGTTCTCACATCATAAAGCAGGGATTTTCAAACTTTAGAGTACCTAAGAATTCTCTGAGGTGTTTGTTAAAATACAGATTCCCTGGTCACATGGCCAGAAACTTCAATCCATTTGGGGCCGGAGGGTCTGTATTTTCCACAGGTGTCTGACCTGTTGATTCCGATGCAGGGGGTCGGAAGGCCACACTTTGTGAGATGTCATCATGAAGATACAGAGTCAGAGTGCTAAAGTAAAGCACTTGGAGGTACAATTTGAAACTCCTGAATTAGTCTTATTAGTAAATAAATAGGGGAGGTTTTGACTAGCTAGGTAAATTTATAATGTCATGCAGGAATTGTCTAAGATGTGTCAATGGCTTCCTGGAGACATAGTACAGAATTCCTGTGATAAGAGGAGTCTGAGCAGGCACTGGCTGCCACTTGGCAGGGTTCGTCATTTGTTCACTCATTTATTCACTGAGTGAAAATTTACTGAATGCCCGCAATACAGTAGACATTAGTGTGGGCACTGGAGATACAGCAGCAGTGGACAAGATAGACGAAGTCCTCTCAGGGCTGTGTGCTGGTGGCGGGACAGAGACAGTCGAGAAGAAAGCACACATGTAAAGGCTGTGGAGGACCCACAGGAGCATGTGCAGTCAGTGAAGCTCTCCCAGAAGAGGGGACACTTGAGCTGAGACCTGAGCGATAAGAGGAGGCCCCATGGGAAGAGCTGAGGGGAGGGGATTTTGTGCAGAAGTAGTATCAAAACTCTGCAGTAGGAATGAAGAAAAGAGAGCACACAGTACAGCTGTCACATAACAGGCAAATGGTGTGAGATGTGGGCAAAGAGGTTGGAAAGGGCGAGGTCAGACTCCAAGACCAGGAGCTGGACTGATGTAGAGGCCATTCTAACTTCGGCTAT
>NW_007729499.1:31767-37473 GCF_000696425.1 Galeopterus variegatus
TGCCTTCCACTTTCTCCTGCCATGTGACTTTGCCTCTCTGTCATCAGAAGAGTGGAGTTTATTTCTCTGCCCTCTTGAGTCTGGGCGAGATCTATCACTGCTGTGACCCATGGAATACAGCAGAAAATGACGCCTTGCCAGTTCCAGGCATAGCCCTGAGTGGCTTGGCAGGGTCTGTCTTCTTGGGACTTCATCCTTAGGATTCTCCTTCTTAGAATCCAGCTACCATACTGCGAGGAGCCCTAGCCACATGAAGAGGCCACGGGTGGGCACTCTGATTGACGGTGCTGACCTCCAGTCATCTGTCAGCATCTAATGCCAGCCAGGAGGGGGAGCCATTGAGGATGTCCAGCCCCGTTGAGCCTTCGGATGGTGGCAGCCCAGCTGACACCTGACTGTAAGGAGGGAGAAGTCCTAAGTGAGAACTGCCCAGCAGAGCCCAGTCAGCCCCAGAACCAGGACAAATACTAACAAATTATTGTTTTAAGCCTTTATATTTTGGTATAGATGCTTATTCAGAAATAGATATTGAGACTAGTGACTACTCAACACTGAGATGCCCTGATAACATGAGTCTGGGCTGCTAGTACAGCTTTCTCCCTCTATCATGTTGCCAGAAACCCCTTAATGGAGAAGTTCTGAGTCAAAGAGAAGTTAAGAGGGGCTTTTAAGACAACCCACTTTCAAAATCTAAGTTGTTTTCATTTTGGTGTGAATAACTCTTTGCCCCAAGAATTTTAGTATTCTAAAATGCTTCTTTTCTTTGATTACATGCTCCACTTATTCTAGGAGCTTAAGCATCACAGAGAAAATGAGAGCTTAAGTTCAGAAAACCCTCCCAAAAGGTCACTTTTCGTGGGTAGAGAAGAATGCTCTGGATTAGCTGTACAGCCCAGGGTTTACTAGGAAAGCCCTGCGCTTTGGATTCAGAAAGAGAAAAGGCTGATTTCCTGTTCCACCATTTCCTGATTGTGTAATTTGGGTCAAATAATTTAAACTTTTGGAGTCAGTTTCCTCATCTATAAACTGGGAGGACGGTACTGATTACTGGTGGAGAGAGAACTAAATGAGATTTTTGCAAAGTGCCGGGTGCACAACAGGCTCTCGGGAAACCTTATTTCCATCCTCCTTTCCTCCACCCCTCTTCGCTTTCCTTCCTTTCCCTCTCTATCCCCCTCTGATAGGACGCAGAGCTTTGGAGCACACAAAAGGGGTTGGGTCAATGAGAAAGCTGCAAACAAAGCCTGGAGTCTGACGAGAGTGACGCTTGGCTTAGTCATAGAGGATGAAAGGAGAGCAAAGGTCCCCTGCAAAAGTCCTTGGAGGCTTCTATTTCTCCCTTTGCTGCGTGATTCACGATCCTGTGGCTATTGCAGGTTATTGTTAATTGGCCTTTTAGTTTACAAAGCACTTTCACATACCTTATTGCATTTGATCTTCACAATAACCGCAGTTATTACTTTCTTCATTTTACAGATGAGCCAAGTGAAGCTCACAATGCCAAGAAGTGAGCCCACAGACAGAGTAAGAGGCAAAGTCTTAACCTGAACCCAGGTGATCCTGCTCTTTTGTTAGTGCAGTTTCCACTATTCTCATGCTGGCTTCTGAAAATCATTGTCAGATTGGTAACACGATAATGGTTCACTCATCAAGAGATGTCTGTCATATGAACTTTTTAAAAGGCACTTCTGGGAATAGAAAAATAAGTAAAAATGATAGTCCCTGCTTCTGGAACAGAAGTGCCATTTAGGACAGAGATGAGAAAAGCTTTCTGACCAGTCCTTTCTATCTTTCTAGTGCTCTCCCTTTAGTACTCTGACTCCAGCAATCCCCATTACCCCACCAGGAGGGACACCCCTTGATCTTACCACCCTTGTACTGTCACTCACCTGACTCGTGTCCTTGTTTCCCCTCTTCCTTAGTTGAGATTCGAAGGTCCCTCATTAGAGCAACTCCTTTACGTGACATTCTAACTCTCCTGCTCCTTCTCTCTGCATTAGACTTGTCTGGTGGAACCCCAACCTGGCTAAATTTAACCCAATCTGCATGGCACCTGCAACTTCGTAGCTGAACACGGTTGGAGAAAAATGAATCACTATGGTGAGTGGCCTCGGTTTAAATTCAGGATGACTAACTTCAAGAACCCCAACCTGGCTAAATTTAACCCAATCTGCATGGCACCTGCAACTTCGTAGCTGAACACGTTTGGAGAAAAATGAATCACTATGGTGAGTGGCCTCGGTTTAAATTCAGGATGACTAACTTCAAATTCACTCTCGGTGTTGGCTACCAATTCTGCTATAAGTGTCTAGTTTATTCACTTTCCGTCAGTCCTAGACGACTATTTCATAACCTCTTCTCTATCCTCAAATATTCAATGTCTCCCCTTCCATTTATGCTCAGAAGGGAAATTCCATAAACTTGACAACAGCATCTACCTGCCCCTCTGCCTTTTGCTACGTGCTCTATCTTTGATGTACAGGTCCTAGATAAGGAAAACCCCTTCACTTCTGCTACTTAATGTGACAAGCAGCCTTGAGCTATTCAAGGATATTACTCCAGCAATTCTTCTGCATCATCTATTTCTTCCTTTTGAATGCATCAATCCTATTAGTATACAGCCTTTGCTATTTTTTTCCCATCTTAAAAACAATCCTTGCCTTGACCTCTTATTGCTCTTTATCTCCTTTATTTCTCTCTTCTTTACAGCAACACTGAAAGGAGTCGGTGATATTCAGTGTCACAATTCCTGTTCAGTCTCACTGCACTCCAGTCTGCCTTTCTTCACTAAACCACCAACACTACTCTCATCAAAGTTGCTAATGATGTCCTTGTTTCTAAATTCAATGGTCACTTCTCAGTCCTCAACTTCTTTGTTTCTCAGTAGCATGTAACTGGGTGATGACTTCCTCCTCCTTGAAGCGTACCCTTCACTAGGCTTTTAGGATGCCATATGTTTCTGGATTTCCTCCAACTCACTGGCCCCTCCTTCTCATTCTCCTTTGCTGGTTCCTGACCCTGACACATCAAAGAGCATCACAGCTCCATCTTTAGACCTCTTCTCTTTTTCTGTGTTCACTGCCTTAATGATCTAAAGTCTTTCAATAAGCTGATGACCCCCCACTATGAGCTGAATCCCCCCCAATTCATATGTTGAAGCCTTAATCCCTAATGTGACTGTATTTAGAGACAGGTCATTTAAAGAGGTGCATTAAAATGAGGCTGTAAGGGTGGGCCCTAGTCCAACCTGACTAGTGAGGAGAAAATTGGATACACAAAGATACTCCAGGGATGTGTGTGCACAGATAATGAATGGCATGAGAGGCTAAGACATAGTGAGAAGGCTAAGAAGAAGACACAGAAGAAGGCTGACACAGTGAGAAGGTGGCCATTTGCAAGCCTCAGGAGAAGCCAAACCTGCCAACATCTTGATCTTGAACTTCTAGCCCCAGAAATGTGTGAAACCCAGAATTCTCTCTAGATCTCCTATAGTCAACTGCCTACTTGACATCTCCACTTGGATATCTAATAGGCATTTCAGGCTTAATGTGACTTTCCTGCCCAAACCTACTTCAACAGTCTTCCACACCTCAGTAAATGACAACTTCAAACTTCTTGCTCAGGCTCCAAATCTTGGAATCACCTATGTTTATCTGTCTGTCCGTCTCTCTCTCTTTCTGCTCTCATGTTCCACATTGAATTCATAAGCAAATATTTCCAGCTGTACCTTAAAATTATATCCAAAATATATTATTTTGCATGACTGTCATGCCACCACCTTGGTCCATACCCCACTATCTGTCATCTGGGATCGTCCAGGAGCCTCCTATTTCTTCATCCTCTTTCTGCCCTCACTGCTGCCTTCTCATTTTATTTTTAACTCTGCAGTCAGAGGATCCTATGAAAGCATATTAGATCCTATCACTCCTTTACTCAAAACCCTGCAGTAATTCCCATCCTGCTCAGGATAAAACCAAAGTCCTCACAATGCCTTGCCTCTCTGACCTCAGCTCCCACTCTCTTCCCTCTCACCCACTTAGCTGTGGTCTAACTGGCCTTCACGTTTTCTTCCGACATGTCCTGACACTCCTGCCTCAGTGCCTTTGCATGTGTGACTTCTTTGGCCTTGAGTGCTCTTCCACTCAGATGCCTTCATCTCCTTAGGTCTTTGTTTAAATGACATCTTCTCAGGGAGCTCTCCCTTGACCACCTTCTACCTCTGCCTGGCATTTCTTGACCCATCTTTTCTTCTTTACTTTTTCCACGTATCTAATTTTCTATATGCAGTCAGCTTTCCATATCCCTGGGTTCCCGTACATGGATTCAACCAACTGTGGACTGAAAATACAGTATTTGGGGGAAAAATTGCATGTGTACAGACTTTTTTCTTGTCACTGTTCCCTAAACAATACAATATAACAGCCATTCACATATCATTTACATTGTATTAGATATTTTAAGTAATCTAGAGATGATGTAAAGTTTATGGGAGGACATGCATAGCTTATATGCAGATACTACACCATTTTATACCAGGGACTTGAGCATCTGCAGATTTTGGTATCCTTGGGAGGTCTCGGCACCAATCCCTCATGGATACCAAGGGATGACTTTATTTTACCTATTTATTTGTTCACTTTGTGTCCCCTCTACTAGCAGGTAAGCTCCACAGAGGCATAAGTTGAGAGTATGTTTGAGGTGAAGGCTAACTCTGTTATTTTCTATAGTATTTTTAATGCCTAGAACAATGCCTGTCTCACAGTGGGTACTCAGTAAATAAATTCAACTCATTTGTTGAATGAATCAGTGACTAAAACTTGTGGAAGTCTTGAAGGTTGTGCTGAGTTGTTTGGAGTAAATATGCCAGTAGGAGAGAATCTATAGAGCTCCTGAGTAGGAGGATTTGTTGACTGTGGTATTTGAGAAAAATGATTTGCACTAATAATTGTAATAACTGTTGTTCCTTCTGTCTCTTCTCCATTTAAATTTTTACCTGAAAAATTTCTAGCCATTATTGTGGACCTGGTATAATAGACTTTAGACATGTTTAACCTCCTCTAGACCCCTCAGGCTGGAATTAACCCTCAAGTTGTCCCGGGGCCCTTCTGTGCTCTAGCTTGATCACACTGACTAGTACAAGTTTCTATGTGTCTGTCTCCTGCACTAGACCGTGGGCCCTTGAGATCAGGAACTGCAAGTCTGATTCCTGTATCTCCTTCACTAGCGCTACACAGAGCATAGGTAATTAACAAGCATTTGATTCTAACAACTTGAAAGTAGGATTTACAGATTCTCTTAAGGTATATAAATAGAGAAAAAAGTTATTGTCAAGAAAAATTAGATTCCAGGTTGTAGAAGGACTTGTAAATTTAGTCACTGTAGCAAAGTCCAAGGTCTTTGAGGAACTGGAAGAAATGAGAGGTACTAGAAGAGCACATTTGAGCAAGTTTTGTCCCAACTTGAAAAGAAATAAAAATGTAAATTAGGGAAACTGTAGACCAGTGAGTTTTACAATACGGTGCTATAACAGATCATCCTAGGAAAATTCCTAAGGAAGAAAGTTGTACTGACCAATAGCCAGGGTGCAGTTACAAAAAGCAAGTCATCCTGGAATAATCCCATGTCTGTCTTTGACAGGAGTTTTAGTCCATTTTGTATTGCTATAACAGAAATACCTGAGACTGGGTAATTTATAAAGAACAGAGG
>NW_007729499.1:38352-39993 GCF_000696425.1 Galeopterus variegatus
GGGGGGGGGGGGGGGGGGGGGGGAGAGAGAGAGAGAGAGAGAGAGAGAGAGAGAGAGAGAGAGGAGGTGCCAGGGTCTTCTAAGCAACCAGCTCTCGTGGGAACTAATAAAGTGAGAACTCACTCACTCTTCCCCCTCTTCCCCCAGGGAGAGCATTAATTCATTCATAAGGGATCTGCTCCCATGCTCAAACTAGCACTGCCACATTGGGGATCAGATTTCCACATGAGTTTTGGTGGGGACAACACATCCAAACTCTATCAACAGGGAAATTAAATTAGTGGATGTGGATGTGGCAACTGAGGTATTGGATAAGGGGCCTCGTTACCTGATCCTTGGGGCTAAGATGGAGTCAAAAGTTCTGCATGGAAGAAGGGAGAGTAGCATGGTGGTTAAAAGCACAGATTAAGTCACAGTTCTATCAGCATCTTATTATGTGACCCTTGAATCTTAGTGCTCTCATTTATAAAATAGGGATTGTAATATTTGCCTCTATATAAAGATTATCATGAGGACTGAAACAAGGTAATATAAAGTTTTTCATGGGACACACACATAGAAAGGAGTCCGTATGTGATAGCTGTGTGTGTGTGTGTGTGTGTGTGTGTGTGTAGTAGAGGTCACAGGTTGAGGGTAAATTTAGGGTTTGTGTTAGTCCGTTTCTGTTGCTTATAACAAAACACCTGGAACTGGGTAATTTGTAAGAAAATGAAACTTATTGCTTACACTTTCAGAGGCTGGGAAGTCCAAAGTCCAGGGAACACATCTGGTGAGGGNTTGGCGGTGGCTTTACAGCAAGGCAGGGGTCTTGCATGGCAGAAAGGGCAGAGCAGAGAGAGAGATAGCTCCTCATGCGCTCTCCTTTTAAAGACCCCAGAACCACATCCCTGACCACCATTATTAACCCACTTACTACTGCACCATCCTACAATCTAATCACCTCTTCAAGGCTCCACCTTTCAATTACCTTAATAGGATTTCCCACCCACAACAATTACAGTAGGAATTACGCTTCTAGTATATGAACTCTGGGGAACACAATTCAATCCATCCACAGCAGGGTTCAGGCTTTTTCTGTCCAACCAATGCTGGAAATAGACTTGAGGCAGCTTCTGAGAGAGAATTTATCCAATGGGAAGAAGAGGGAATTCGTATGAACATGGCAGGAAAACAAAGCCTCTTGGTTGGAGAGGAAGAGCAAGTCAGACCCACTCCTGGTCCAGCAGCAGGAGCTTATATCTGGGCCCTGGGAGAGAAGTTATACACGTAACTGGAAAAAAAAAAAAGTCACTGTCTTAATCCCTGCTATAACAAAATACCTGAGACTGCGTAATTTATAAAGAACAGAAATTGATTTCTCATAGTTCTGGAGGCTGAAAAGTCCAAAATCGAGGCACTGGCGGGTTTGGTTGTCTAGTGAGGCTGCTCTCTGCTTCCAAGATGGTGCCCTGTTGTTCTATCCTCTGGAGGACAGGAATGCTGTGTCCTTACATGGTGGAAGGTGGAAGACTGTGAAGCCCCTTTTATAAGGGGCTTAATCCCGTTCATGAGAGAGAAGCTCTCATGGCCTAATCACCTCTTAAAGTCCCCACCTCTTAATACTATCACATTGACCATTAAGCTTTAGCACCTGACTTTTGG
>NW_007729499.1:41045-42402 GCF_000696425.1 Galeopterus variegatus
AACACAAAAGCTTGGGAGGGTTGGTCTCACCAAATCTGCCACAAACCACAGCCCACATTGGCAAATTAAGGGCTCCCGTGCAGTGAGAACGGTGTTGGACAAGAGTTGACAAAAGCAGGAACGGTGCTGTATAGTGACCCACCGTGGCCCATGGAAGATGACAGTGGTTCCCAGCAGAGGCAGCTGCTGGTAACCCAGCCACTGTGGTAGCTGTGCTCACCAAGAGCAGTAGTACCAGCGGAAGTAGCACACTGAGAGGACATACACATGAGCAACTGTGAGACACCACTGGGGACACCCAGAAGAACTGTGCTCAGAGGGCAAGCTGGAAGTGGAGGGATGAGGAGAAGGTGTGTGTGTGTGGGGGGGTCTGCTGGGCTGGGAGGATCTGCAGAAACAGGGGCGGCAAAACCTGTGAGTGAGGGTTGTGTTCTGTGGAACCTCATCATGTCCAGAGCTGAGGAAGACTTAGGACAGTTTAGTCTCTTAAAGACAACATGGGAGATCAGTAACTAGCTGATTGCCCATGCCCGATGCAGTTTAGTGCAAGATCGACACTGCTCAGGAGAGAGGGCTGTATAAGTATGCCTATGGACTCTACTTTATCTTCAACCATACTCTGATTTGCTTTTTAAAGTTTAAATCAGTGGTTTAGATAAACTTGTGGAGAGCACACTTATCACATTTATTGTCACAGAAAGGATAACTGCTTATAATGATAGCTAACATTTATCAAGCTCTTACTGTATGGCAAGTACATATGGCTTAGCTACAGCATATGTGAAAAGGAGTTAGAGATTTAACTAACATAAAGCTCAACAGATAAAAAATATTGTGAATAAGCACTAAAAAAGCAATGTGCTTTTAAGAAGTATTAACAGTAGCTCATGTTTAAAATTAGGGAGGTGGTTATCTTATTCTATCGTACTTAGAACACACATGGAATATGCTGTCCAGATGCTATACTTTAAAAAAGAAATGAATGAAAAATAGTATGTTTCAAAGATAATGGGCAGGCTGGAAAAAGGACTCAAAACCAAGTCCAATGAAGTGGTATTAAAGGCACAGAAGATTATTAGTCTGGAAAAGAGAAGACTCAGTGGGGGAACATCATAGTTATCTTCAAATATGGTATTTTTCGTGTGGAAGAATGATTAGATTTGTTCTGGATGACCCCAAGGGATATAACTGGGACCAGTGGACAAAGATGCGTAGAGACAGATTTTCACACACTATAAGAGAAGACATTTCTAAGAGATGAGTGACATTAGAAGGGGCAGCCTCAAGAGGCAGTGAGGGCTTTTTCACTGCAGGTATCCAATCACAGGTGCACAGTCACTCAGCCAGGACATCCCAG
>NW_007729499.1:43270-44992 GCF_000696425.1 Galeopterus variegatus
TCTATTTCAGAGCCATCTCTTGTCCCCTCCGTGGCTGGACTGTTGGTTGTGTTAACACACACACACAAAAGATAACTTTCAGAAAAGCCATGGAAATATGAAGCCTAAGTCAAAATTCTATTTGCTCTGTAAAGATATTTAAAATTGCAAGATTTTCAAGATATAATATATAAATAAAGAAAAATCATGAACTTGATATAAGTCCCTGATGACAACATGTCAATGTCAACACAAGGCTCTAGGGAAGGGATGGTCACTACTACTACTATTATGTCCCCAAACCTGTGTCCCATTAAGGTGTTAGTCAGACCATTCCTACGCCAACTGAGAGGGTACAGCCCTCTATGCAGTGTCCATTTTCCTTGTATTATGACTATTTTCGTCTTTGTTGCCCCTGTAGATTGCAGGTATCTTGAGTTAGACCACGTGTGAACTAGCTTTGGAACCCACAAAGCTCCCGGCCTAGGCTTTTATACACAGATGGTGCCTAATAGTACTTACTAAATTAATAAACATCTTCTACTAATGAGTTTCCAAGAAATGGTTTATTTTAATGTCAAAAAAATCAACCCAACAGATTATTTAGTGCCATATACATTTCATATTTTTGAACCTTTTCAAGTTTGGCTTACCTGTTGGAATTAGTTTTCACAGCTTAGTCATTCACATTGAAAGGTAAATTACAAAGTGAAAAAACAATTCACATTTCCAAAGGGAATTACTCAGTCCAAATTAAATTTATTAATCATTTATTGAGAGCCTACTATGTGGTAGTCATCAGACCAGACACCATAGGGATTACAAAATGACTTGAATGTGAAGCTCACTTGTAAGAAGCTCTCAGTGTTGTGAGATAAAGTGATAGTGAAACTGTTTTGAGAGACCTCAACATTTGGTCCCACTTTATCTGCATAAAACTTGAGTAGGAACTTTGGTGGCTGAAGGTAAGCAAGCCAAGAAGATAGGAGATTCAATGACAGAGAGAACTCAGAAATATTCTGAGGGCTGGAGCCCTAGTAGAAGGAACAGTTAGTGCATACCCCTGGTGACATAAACGAATGTGTTCTCTTGAAAATGGGGAGGTTGCGTATTTAGGTTTGCTATCTTCCCTAAAGGAAATCACATCAGCCATTTGTCATTACTATTGAAATCTTCAGTAAAGTCTACTCTACAGAACTTTGTTGAATGAGAGGTGTTAGGGGTAAAATAAAGAAAAAGGGCCATTTTCCATCTGGGGGCCCACATGGGCATAAAATGTGAACAGCCGCACAAGGTGAACTATGAGAGAAATTGAAAATTCATCAGAAGCAGCAAATAAGAACCAGAATGACTAGCTGAAGTGTGAGAGAAATACACACACACACACACACACACACATATTTTTAAAAAAGACAACACTGGAAACACTGGGAGAGACCCTGAATTTCCTCCTAAATATTGAAAGGGGATTTGAGCCAATTTTTATTTAAATTCTAAAGTACTTGGCAACTACAGTAAGTTGAAGAACCCAGGGACAGGTGCAGCTAAGATATTGTTTCACAAAGAAAAGAGAAATACAATTTGGTAACGAAGTCAGGTGTGGGAGGAGGAACAAACAAGAAGAATTCACAGCTATCAAAGTTTCCTTTGAGCAAATGGAAGACAGTGTAGTGCTATTGATGAATGGGAAAGTGATAAGTGATAGCAAGAGAATGCTTTGGACCAAATGAAATTAGCAAAGAT
>NW_007729499.1:45818-62793 GCF_000696425.1 Galeopterus variegatus
AATGGGAAAGTGATAAGTGATAGCAAGAGAATGCTTTGGACCAAATGAAATTAGCAAAGATGGTAGAACATTTTAAAGGCGATATACTAGAGGAAGTTGGCAATACAGGGCCAGAGCTGTGTAAGATTGGGGAATATAAATAGAAGGACAGGTTAGGGTGATAATGGAAGCCATGAAATGGAAGACTTTAGAAAGACTGATATGTGATATCCAAAATTAAGAGACAATAGAAAGCCAAAGTTGGAGAAAGAGTAGGCAGGGAGCTAGCAGGAGAGCCAGGAAGTTAATACGGTGGAAGCCCAGGAAGAAGGGACCTCTGGTAAGTGATTGGTCCAGAATGTCAAATGCAGCAGAGGAACGATGGAGGCAGTAGACAAGGGGAGCCTACTGGATTTGTGTTAAACATGTGCATACAATATTTTACTCTTGCGTGCAGACTTACAGGATTCAAACATCGTGATCACAATCAAATGATGATCCTGTTGTCAGAAATGCAGGGGCTATAGAAAATATTTACATTCTTAAAGGTATTCCTAAAGAGTTTTCAATCTAAAAGGCAAAGATTTGACCAGCACAAACATATACACAGATTGAATAATTATGACCGTATTTGCATAACATGAGATATTTCCAAGTTCTAGCTTACGAGTCCCTAAAAGAATATCTGGTAAAAGTAAATTTGAATTCAGTCAAAAAAGTTGGATTGTTTCTTAGAGTTCAACATAGCAAGATGTCCCTTGGAGAATAAGTAGAAAGAACTCAAACATGATATCTAAGACATGCATTTAGAGAGGGACCAGTATTTAACCTCCCCCCACTCCCAATCTAGCACTTAAAACCTTGCAGGACAGTGGCAGTTTGTATATCTGATGCTGATGCTTTGTAGAAAAATGACCCTTATTCTGATGACAAGACATTTGTATTCATCAGTACCTTTCATCTAGCTTTCTGTTGGAATTTCTCCCTGGCTACCTGCCCCTGAGGATTTCTCGGTTGCTGCCTTGTAGCTCCACCCCTCTTTCTATCCACCTTCCTCCTGTCTTCTTTAATCTCCTCCATCCCTCAATTCCTGTTCATTTCATTGTTTGTTACACACAGAATTCCAGGCACCTCTCCGTTTTGTAGGACTTCATCTTCTACCCCTTGGGACTTAGGAAAGTTATGCAATCCCTAACAAGACAGAAATACTTTCTTTTATAATTTGGGAGCAGGTAAGCAGTTGCATGGAATTATAAAAGAAAGTAACAAAAAATGAAGCATAAATCCTCTATTTGCTATTTTTATGATCCTACTCAGGAGAAAGTAACAAAAAATGAAGCATAAATCCTCTATTTGCTATTTTTATGATCCTACTCAGGCCCTGTCTGCAGATTAGCTCCTTGACAATGTGTGGCAGTGACTTTGACAATGAGCCCAGTAGGCCTCTAATCCTAGGGAGTGGAATTGACAAAGGACCCCAGCTGCTGTGCTCTGAAATCCATCATACCAAGGCCACCCTTCCCACAGGCTTCTCCCAGGTAGTGGCTGAGTATGTCAGGAATACTAAGGTAGGTTGGACCCTGGGAGACGCTGGACCCCTTTGATGGCTGACTTTGCTTTGAGGACTCTCAGGTCTTGCTGAACCTTCCTCAGACTGCACGGCAGTTTAGGATGCTTCTACCCAAACTACCCTCCTCTCCTTCCCTGGGCTCAGGCTTGCATCACTGTCTGGCAGCTCGTCCAGCTTCCTCTGATTTCCTCTCTGTTTTCTACCATAGAACTTCCCTCTAATAAAATTCTTGCACCTGTAATCTTGTCTTGGTGTCTGCTTCTCAGAGGGCTTGGACTAATACATACACCTAGTTAAAGAGCAAAACTTACAATATTGGTCCTAAATCTTGGTATTCTCACTAGCATTTGGTTCTGCTCATAGAACCTACATCAAAATAGTCGAATGAAAGTGATTTTATTGGCAAAGGGGATGGTCACAGCTGAACAAGCAAATCTGGTAAAGAATCAACAGATTTTTATTGAGACTTATGATCAGAAGGTCAAATGCTGGAAGATCTTTGCTGAAACCTCACACTCAACTGTGCTCACCTGGCATTGTATTTCTCTCTCCTACTCACATTTCATGCAAGAGATAGGACTGAGTGAACAGACACTGGTTGGATAGAGTCTAAGTCTCTTATCTCTAACAGGTTTATTCAACATTGCCTGCATATTTGAGAAAAAAGACTGACTCAGTATGACTACGAAATTGTCCTGACTCAGAAAACAGAAAGTTAGGAATATTTGGTTTGCTACAAATGATCTATAAAACTGAGAGATAAAATTTTTTACTTATCAGATTGGCAAATATTTAAAAGATTGATTTGATCCCATGTTGGTGATGGGATAAGGAAACAAGCAATTTCTTTATACTTGCTAGGAGCATAAACAGGTAAAAACTTTTAGTAAGGATAATCTGTCAGGATCTATCAGAATTGAAGATGGACACAATTTATGGTTCAGAAATCCTGTTTTGGAATCTGTCCTACAGAAATGTTTGTAAAGGATTACAAAGATCTATACACCTGGATGTTGCTAATTATAGGGTTGTTTGCAGTAACAACACAGGAAGCAATCTCAATGGCCAGCAAGATGAGATTGGTATAATAAATTACAGTAATCCATACCATGGAATATTACGTAATGGTTAACAGAGCTGCCAATAGCTCAGAGAATACCGTTGTGTAAATTAGGACAAGATACCCGTTCCTCTGGGTGAACAAAGTACATGCCAGGAAGTGCAATTTGGTGAACATGGCATGGGCTGGATTTTAGCACCGATAACCCCCCTCTGCCAGCTTCTCCTTTGCAATGCACAATCTGAACGATATCTAAAAACCTTGGCTGTTAAAACCTTGGCTGTTATGTATAATGATATGATATAATGACACGGAAGGCTGTCTGTGATACCGTTAGCCCTTCCTCCCCAACAAAGAAAAAAAAAAGTTGGAGAATGTATTAGCTGCCTATTACTGCATAATACATTTCTCTAAAACATAGTGTCTTAAAACAACCAATTGTTGTTTTCTCACAGTTTCTGTGGATCAGGATTCCTGGGTCCTTTGCCATCAAGAGGTTGGCTGGGGCTGCAGCCATCTCAAGGATCCACCAGGGAGGGATCGGCATCACAGCCCGCTCAGGTGGCCGTGGCCAGGATCCAGTCCCTCGATGGCTGCTTGCGGGAGGCTGCCCCACTCACTTGGCCTCTCCAAAGGCAGCTCACAACGTGGCAGCGGCTTCCCTCAGAGTGAGCGAGTGAGAAGAGCCTTAGTCATTTATATAACCCAATCTCCAGAGTGGCATCCATCACTTCTGCAGTATTTTATTCATTAGAAACTAGTCACTAGTTTCAGCCCACGCACGGGGGAGTGGGTACGCCAGGGTAGGAGTCATAGAGGCTGGAGGCATTTGGAAGTGGTTTGGAAGCTGCCTGTGGCAGAGGACATGTATCTGCAGATGCGTGTAGTTCTCTCTGTGAGAGCACTGGAGGAGGATTTGTTTTCTAATATTCTTTCAAACTTAAGGAAAAGTTGTAAGAGTGGTTCAAAGACCCCCACCTACCCCTTTACCCAGATCTCTCTCGGTGCATGCGTTCAGATGTGCAGGCAAATGATCTTTTCCTTGGGAACCATTTGAGAGTAAGTTGGTGACATCCCATCACTTAACCTGACATCTCAGTTGTTCATTTTCTGACAGAGACATTCTCTTACATGACCACAGAAAAATATTAAAATCAGGGTATTAAACATTAACAGTATACTATTACAGAACCCATATTCAAATTTCATCAAGTTTCCCAGGAATTCCTTTATAGCTATCGTTTTTTTTTTTTTCTCCTTCCAGTATCTGATGGAGAACCATGTGTTTCATTTAGTTGTCATGGCTCTTTAGTCTCTTGTAATCTGAACAGTTCTGCCTTTCTTGACCTTGACAGGTTTTGAAGCATACAGGCCAGTTATTTCATAGAATATTCTTCCATTTGGGTTTGTTTGGTGTTTCTTCATTATTATAATTAAGTTACCCACTTTTGGTAGGAAAACCACTTAAGTATTGTTGAGGAGGGGTGCTTTTGTTAAACATGTACTATGGGAATTTGTTATAATGAAGATTTATGTTTGTAATTAAAACTGAAGTGTTCAGTACTAGGGAAAGAACCATCTCTCTCCATTGTCACTGTACCACTCTTTCCCATGATAAATGACAGGAGCTTGCCTTTGGTGTTTATAGCGGGTACTGACCATGTCACTTTTGGTAGGAAAACCACTTAAGTATTGTTGAGGAGGGGTGCTTTTGTTAAACATGTACTATTGGAATTTGTTATAATGAAGATTTATGTTTGTAATTAAAACTGAAGTGTTCAGTACTAGGTAAAGAACCATCTCTCTCCATTGTCACTGTACCACTCTTTCCCATGATAAATGACAGGAGCTTGCCTTTGGTGTTTATAGCAGGTACTGACCATGAGGCTCTTTATTCTCACCGTCCTTCTGATCATAGCACTGTCTTGCATGCTTTAATGAAAAAGCCAGACGGGGTGGCAGTCATCAGTTAAATAAATAAATACTTTGAAAATGAAGTTTTAAGACAGGGAACGATTCACTAATCTTCAATGGCTATCAAGTGTGATGTGGATTTCAGCTGGGATGTCAGCAAAAATTCAACCCTGGTCATGCCAACATTACCTGGCCAATGATAACATTAGAGATTCAGCTAATCTTCAAAGGACACGAAGAACTTTCTAATTTTAGAACAAGCGTTTATTAGCACATTAAATGAGTGAGTGATTACTTTTAAACACAGGAGCTAAAACAATAATAACTAAACTTACGGCAGCTTTATTTCCAGTAAGAAGAAGAAAAAAAGAAATAGGGTTGAAAGCGGAGGAAATCCCATTGGAGACTGAATCTGAGAATGCATCTCATTCAAAGATGTGTTTCTCTGTGATTCACTAATGTTTTCTCTCTCACTGTTGTTCGTACACATTTTTTGAAGTCTGGCCATGGGACCTTAGTCTTTGGAACGAACATTTCCCAGGTAGACCACGCATTATAGATAAGCAATGCTATTGGGGAGTGTCCAACCACTAGGCAGCTTTGGGTTTTGCAACTGGAAAGGGTGAGCGGGCCCTTTCTGGAATGGTCTCATGCCTCCCCCCTTACACATGTACCTGCCCTGGTGCTGCACTGTGCTGCCCATCAGCAAAGCTGAATTCTGAGCTGGGAACGCCTGGCCTGGTTGTATGCAGTTGCTGCTCTCTCTCTCTCTCTCTCTCATGGACACAGTGCCAGACCTCTGACCTCTGCTGGCACGATTTCCCCATGTTGTCTTCCCCAACGGGTGCAATGTGTGGTCGGAAACCACCACACTCTCTTTCCACCCCTTGATTCTCATCTTGACATCAGATTTTCTCCCCTTCTCCTTAATGGGAGACTCTGAGGAAGGGATTGTTTTGGCTGGAATTTGACAAGGCACAGGTGGTTTTACCAGCTGCAAGTTCTTTAGTTCTTGTTGGCCGCCCACCAACTCTTGGTCTTTTCACAGTTCTTTCTGTGGTGGAGGAGGAGGAGGGGCAGGAAGGGACAGTAGGTCCTTGATGTTTTGTTCAACATCAGCAGCTGTCTCAGGTTGGCATTGAGTCCAGAGTGTTCTTCGGGAAGGGCTTTTTTTTTTTTTTTTTTTTCCCCTTTTTCCTCTTGAGATTGGAGAGGGCTGAAGGGTACAGCCAGAAAATGACAGCTCTGCCTGCGTCTTGGTCAGTTTGCCCAGGGGTGACAGAGCAGCATGCTCCCCATGCACACACCCAGCTCCAGCTGTGCCAGGCTCCCACGCTCACGTCGCCACCACGTTCAGCCTCCGAAATTCAGGCTCAACTCGGCTGCTTGCCTCTTCACTCCTGGGCTGGTTGGAGTCCAATGACACCAGCGTCGTGTCCCAAAATAGACGAAAATAATCCTCAGCTCGGTCTCTCAGATGCCTCTTTTTGAGGAAAGAAAAAAGGAACTGAAAACGTGAAAGCGTTTTCCCTTCTTCCTCTTCCTTTCCCAGCATCTTTTTGATAGCAACAATAAAACACTTGAATGTGCTGTCTGACCTCCAGGGCCACCCCATCTGCTGTTCTCTTCTCAGCCTTTTCTTATTTTGAAAACATTAATTTGACCTCTTTCCTTAGTGCGGTTCCGAGCCCCTGCTCAGGTTTCCTCACACTTTCCTTCCTGGGAGGCTCTGCTTGAAAAGCTTGGTTCTGGCCTCTCCTTGATGTGCATGGGCACTCGCCTCCCCATTAATCTGAACCCACGTGAAAGGGATGCTGGGATGGCCCTTTACTGGTTAATTCCTCTCCCCTGTCTTCCCTCTGATCCTTCTGTTCATTTCTTCCTGCCCTCCTCCTCTCCAATCGTCTCACCCCTCAGCACTAGACAGATACTGATCAGAACCAAGGGCTGCCTAGCAAAACCTCCGTGCGGGGTGGGGGGTGGGGGGCAAGCCCCAGGGAGGCCCCTCGGAGTTTCCAGGGACTCTGGCATCACTCCTCTCCCCTGCCCCTTATGAAGTGCTGATTCCTCTCCTGATCCCTGATTAAATGACCTGATCATTTCCTGGGATTTTCACACCAGAGCTCCTACCTCACTCTTGTTGCTGATCGTATGCTATCTTCAGTTGCTACCTGATTATTCTGTAAAAAATAGTTAGGGCAGGCACATCTCGGTAAGCTGGCGTGTGTCGGGTCAGGTTCTCCCAGTCCAGAATCAGCTCCTTTAGAGAGTATATGCTCATTACCTGTTTAATAATGCTTTGTTGATATTCCACCTCTTTCTGTTTGCTTTGCACACAGAGCATTTCTTTGAAGCCCAAACAGCCTGGAATGAAGAGCAGAAAGATATTAAGGTAGGGGTGTGTATGTGTGTATGTGTGTTGAGGGGGTGGAGGGAGCAGTGTTTTGGGAAGGTGGGGCAAGGGTGGGAAGAGGATGAGAAAAGGAAAAATGGAGAAGTTTTCTGCTTCCCAGATTTTCCTGAAGGAGGGCGCAGTGTGCTGCTACGTCCTTAGGTACAGATTCCCAGAACCTCAGAGACACGCATTGTCCAAGATAAGTCCAAACACACATTCTAAAGCCCAATATAAATGAGTTTTGGATTACCCACTGCTCTGGATTTTCCAAACCTCTTTTTTATCTTCTTCAACCAGAACAACCAGGAATGGATATTATTTGATTTGGCCAGCATCAGCATTTTTTAAAAACCATAGTTCTGTTTTATATGTCATTGCAAAGTATTCATCATACTTTGGGGATGCTGGATACACCTGTCAATTCAACAGAGAAAAATATGCATCTTTCCTATCTGTCTCTCTTTGCTGCAAATGTCCAGCACTGCTAATCTTTAGCAATATTCTTTTCCTAGTAAGAGCTCACATCCAATCTGAATGCTAAATAATGTTGTCACGAGGTTGCATGGGCACTGGTTAAGATCTATGCCCAAACTATAATGAATCTCTCTTCTACATAACTGTTATTGTGGCCAAAATTGGTGAACAGCCCATCCTCAAGGGAGCAGTGGGAGGAGATCAGAATATTGTGTTGGATTCTGTCCTGGACGTATCTTCGGCTAGACTCCTGGAGCAGTTTAAATCAAGGGCTGGGCTGAGCAGGCCTGAATAGCTTTCAAATGACAGATTTATGGAGGGAGGCCTAATTAGATCATGGTAATTTGTAGTATGACAATATCTTTTGCTCAAGATCTCAAAGCAAATTTCTGCCTCGATAGGTGGGAAAAACAAAGATGCACAAATGTCAAAGGAGACTCTCAATGTCACAAAATAAATCCAGGCACAGCCCAGGATATGAGTCACACCTTGAATTTGTAAAACACTCTAATGGTTCTGCTACACATTCATACAGTTTTATCTTATTTGAATCTCACAAAATCCTATGGTGGTAGGAAAGGAGCAAGTATTTTCCCCGTTTTAGAGAAGGAAAATATGGAGGCATTGACAGGTTAGGCGATCACCCAAGACCATATAGTCTGTAGTGGGGTTAATTTTTATATACCTCATGAGGATTGACAAGGTTTCTGGAGAAACAAAGTGGGGAGACTCTAAGCAGTAAGGACAAAAGGAAACTTCAGCGACTGAGATTCTGCTTCTTCTAATGACTTGGCAGAAAGGAGCATGGCTGAGGAATACAAGCCACAGAGAAGCCAACCTAGGGGATAGGAACAGGAAGGCTGGGGATTCATCTGGGCCAAAGGCTGAAGTGGGTTGCAAACCAAAGTCTTAGGAGTATGCAGAAGCCTGGAGTTTGCACATCATGGTGCAGCCTTGGCTGAAAAATACAATTATATGTATGTGGCCATGGGAGGACTGTGGTGGGGAAAAAAACCATAGGAACAATAGTGGATGGAATTCCTGAGTGGCTGGCCCCTTTTCATAGGAATGGAGAGGTGCCTGGTCTGTCTGGTGAGACTGTCCACTCCAAGTGGCAATTCATCTATTTAATTCACTGGGAATCCACTTCCTGTTGGCCACTGTGGTTGGGATGATGCATGGATTTTGCCTTTGAGCACTTTGCCCTCCAGTAAGTGGGCTAAAACCTGTGCCTATATAATAATGAGCAAGATGGAAAGTGATACTCCTAACAGAAAAGGCTTGTCTGGACCCTTGTTTGCTGTGTTAGCTTGTAATGGGCATCAACTGGGTCTTTTATAAGGGATGAGGCTTGTTCTTTCTGTTTTCTCCAGCAGGACTCTGCATAGGGCTCGTGCTCAGAAATATTTGCCGACGTCCAGGTGATGTGTTTCCCCCCTTTTTGGCTTTTTAAGATCTCTTACTGAAACAGATCTTAATAGAAGACTGACCTGTATCCGTAATTTGGGTGTGTGTTCATTCATTTAGTTTTTCTTCTCTCTGTCTCTGTGTTTCTGTCTCTCTCTAAATATTCTGCCATTTTGGAGATGGAGCCAGTCCTCACTACTAAATGACCCATCATGATTAAATGCAATGGCAGAGAAGTTCCATTTTCTGATACTTACATGTCTCCAGTGTGTTAGGGCAACCCTTAAATGCAGTTATAGACATTTTAGTAAGCCTAAATACCTTACCTTCATTACTAGGGAATAAACAAGAAGAAATAAATGAGTGTCCTGTTCTCAGCGAGGTCACGTCATGTGCTCCTCAGCCCAGGTTTGTCCTTCCTCCTTAGAATTAATCCCGAGTGGGCAGATCATGGGTGGAAGGCAACTTGGGGGACCTGCAGAATCTTGAGACAGTCTCCCCTGACTGTTTGAGCACATGCATTGTGACAAAAATCACAAACTGCAGAGTTGGCAGATTTTCCCAGAGCAGGAGGGGAAGGTGATAGCCTTTTCCCAAGTCAGAGGAGAGATGGGTATTGAATAAATCACAACAAATATGTGATCTGTCCTGCGAATGATATGAAAAATTAAATACGAAAAAAAGCAAAGACAGGGTTTCTCAAATGACAGAGCTGTGGAGAGGGTGAAGGGGGAGGCAGAGCGAGGGGAGGCGTGAGGTGGCAGGGGGAGGGGACAGAGTGCTAAATCTGTGAAAAGAAAAACACTGATGCTATGCGTAGCCTGAAGATGACATGTTTCCCTAGTCCAGATGGCAATATTTTAGAGTTTTACTTGCATTTTCTGATTGAGCAGACTTTGCTTGGGTACTGCTATTAATGTTAGAACTCAGGGCTCGGGCTCCTGTTTTCTCGCCAGTGCAGGGTGACACTGCTGTTCAGGCGAAGGAGAGGTCCCAGTCTCAGAGAGCAGCGGCAGCAGCCCGTGCTTCTGGGGAAATGGAAAGATGACTCCTGGGCAGTCGGTCCCCTACTCCATGAAATGGAAGAACCTTGGCTCCCCGTGTGATTTGGAAGACAGATTCCTCTGCCGAGTTGTCCATGAACAGGTGCTGCAGATGGCTGGACCCTGATTCTTTCAGGCTGTGTTGGAAGCGAGAGAGGGAAGCTATTTTACTCTTATTCAGCCCTGATAAGTTGTTAGCTAAGGATGGGCTCTCGGAGAATAATGAATAAAATAGTAACTCTGAGGACAGAAGGGGGATGTTGATGACCATGCTCGGTCTCACTGTGAGTAGATAATGTATTATATACAATTTTGTTCCCATATTATTCAGCCCTGATAAGTTGTTAGCTAAGGATGGGCTCTCGGAGAATAATGAATAAAATAGGTAACTCTGAGGACAGAAGGGGGATGTTGATGACCATGCTCGGTCTCACTGTGAGTAGATAATGTATTATATACAATTTTGTTCCCATGATAAAGTCATTGTGCAACTTGGAAAAATGTCATGATTCCTTTTGCTGTAAGGCGAGTACTTTTTCTTAGGGAATCCCCAGGCAAAAGGAAATTCCTCAGAATCCTTTGTCATCTTGACATTGGAATCCAAGGGATATCTTTCTCTGATCAAAGTCCTTCAAGGAAAGCTAGAAAGGGAGGGCACAAAAATTACCTTCCCGAGTGTTTTGCTCTTCCTGAGATTTCTAGATAGTGGTGCGTGCCCCTATTCCTTTGTTCAGAGATGTCAGCCTGTGAATCAGAGGCAAAGCTCCCTCTTGGTTTTAGTTGTCACTGATGTCTATTTATAGTCATGGCCAAATGTGACCTCATCCTCTAGGTTTTGCAAGCTCAGCAAAGTGAGGCAGGTTAGCCTGGCCACAGGTCTCCAAGGAGCACCCCAGATGCTGCAATGTGTCTTGTCAGCAATGCCAAGATTTTTCTCTTTCTGCCACTCCTCAAATGCCTTTCAGCTCAGCAAGTCAAAGAACAATGTGATTGGAGGAGCCATCTTTGAAATCAGAAGGAAAACAGAAGTCCCTGAATGTGCACAAGAGTTGCTGACTTTTCTTTCTTTCCCCTCTCTTCTTTTCTTTCCTCTCTTTCTTCCTTTATTCTTCTGTTTTCCTTTTTCTTCTTTTATTTATCTCTTTTTCTCTTTGTGGAATAGAATGGAGAAAGTAGAAAATGGTGAAACAATGCAGAATTGGATAAATCCCTGGCAGAAAAATTTCCAGGGATTCAAGCAGGATCCTGATCCTTTCTCATAAGTATTTGAATGTTGGGACCGAGGCCGCCACACAGTTGAGAAAAGGACAGCTCTTGTCTCGAGAGGAGCCCTGGTGTCAGTGAGCTCTACCTAACTTTACAGCCCATTTCTTGTTCATCCAACCAATATTTACTGTGTGCTGTCTATGTGCCAGGCCCCCTCAGAAGTTACCTGCTATCTCTTTTCCTGTTTTATTTTTTCATCCTTAGTTTGAGAAAAATAGATAAAGCTAGAGTTTTCTCTTTGAAGAGCAACTCCAGTTGTATACCATGGTCTACTTCATTGAAATCAACAGAACATCTCCCTCCTTTTAATCTGAGTCTCTGCTAAGCATGTGAAGGCTCTAGCGAGACCTTCCTTCATATTTCACTCAATAAATATTTATTCAGCATGACTGAAATAGTGTCTTCAAGTCTGCAAAGTCATAGGAATCAGTTGATTTGGTTAATTCAGTTGAAAAATCTGTTAAGCGATTGTTAAACGACTATTTAGTCAAGAGGGGGCTGCACGCTGATGAACCCAGGGTGGGTGACATAGTGTGAAGACTTGCACAGAATAGTTTCCACAGCAGTGCCCCCTGCCCACCGATGAACCAACATGGACTAAAATGTAGGGCACTCAAAGACCCCGAAGAAACTGGGCGTAAAACAGTACAGAGGTGAGGAGAGTTCTGCTGTACCTGGGGGAGAGCCAAAGATCTTACTTCTACCTGCAGAAATCACATTTAAACCACATTTGTGTCATAACAAAGATGCATTTTGAAATAAAACCTACTTCGATTTTTTGGAGTGTGTTTAAACTTGAGTTTTTCTAACACGAGGTTAACCTGAGAAATAGATGAGCAAAACTGAAGACTAAAAATGTGCAGCAAGAAAATAGCAATATAAATATTTCCCTTTCACCAATGTCCCTATAAACTAGAATCCCAAGCAGCTTCTTTGATTTCATTTTTGGTAATTGCAACAGAAAATTGCATCTGGACTGACAATGTGTATACCACGCTTCAGCCCAATGTGCTTACGAATTGCCAAGTTAGAGCAAACCCCCAGCAGAAAGGATGGAGATTTCTCACAGAAATACTGGCAACCCTTTAAGGGCAGTGGCATTTACTGACGCTATATCCTTGGAAAGAGAAATGAACTGGAAACTGTACATGAGGGTGATCAACGGTGTCATCTGAGCCCTGATTTTTCTTCCCACTCCCCTCCAAATAATTTGGCTTTCAAAATTTCATCAGCTGTTCTCCCTTTAGTAGATACAAAAATTATACAGCAACTAATTAGAATTCTCCTTCTAGAAATTTCTTCATTTTGAGATAAACCTGGATATTTAACAGGAGCAGTGGGAAAACTATTACAGATAAATCTCAATCATATAGGTGGGGGAGAGAAGCCATTTTTGAAGGCTGGAATATAAATGTTTTAGCAAATATTTGATTTCATGCTGGTTTCTCTGTCCTACCCAGAACTTTCTTGGTCATCTCCCCCAGGCTGTCAGTGGATATATTTTAAAGAAATTCAGCCTTATTTCAATATTTACCTGAGTGGGATGTGAATATTTCTTAACCAAATAGAATTGACTTTTGTATATTTCACAGTGTGGGAACAATATATCTCTATAATTATGAAGGATCTTGAGCAAATCAGAGTTACAAGCAGGTGTTAGAACTTCTACCATCCCGTAGCAGTGGTTGCCAGCTTTGAGGTCCAGAACATCCTGAATTTACAGAATAATTTCAAGAGGCCAGTGACACCCTGGGTTCACTAAGCATCATCTGTGTACAGAACGATGTACACAGGACACCAGGGGTCATTAAAGGGTGCTCATCCCTAAAGAGGCTGGGGATCTTTTCTAGAACATACAACTTTCAGGGTTCAATCCTGGGCATTTGCTAGGTTCACTTGAAGAGTTAGGAGTCTGATCCTCTTGCTGACAGAAAACAAACACCACCATGATATTTACATATCCCCAATACTAAATAGCAATAATATGTTTTTGTTATTTTTTTGTATATGTGTTTTTATTTGTTTGTTTGATGGTTAGGGCCAGATTTATAGATATAAGCCAGCTTGAAAAAAAAATAAGCCAATATCCACTTACTCTCAAACAATAATTTCAAACAACTATTAACTAATTCCTTTGGTGGTTTTCAAAATAAGCAGTTGTTTGATGAAAATCAACTGCTGTCTCATCCTATTTCCTACAAGATAAAAAGAGCTGAACCTCCCTCTGTTTTCTGTAATATCTGGCCAATAATAGATGTTTACTGAACACAATTTCACTTATTCATGTGCTGCAAATAATTGTATCTTAATAGTAATAGTCATCTTTACTAAAATACAGTATTGTTTGTATCTTTTTAAACATGCATGACTACTAGAGTATTAAGTGATCACATGGTAAAAATTCTCACTAAAACAGAAAAACAATAGAAAAATGCACACAAAGTCTAGCGCGCTTTAATACATTCAACACTGTGCATGAAGTCAATGTCCAGTCCTCTAAATAATTATCAGTCAGCCCATCCTGCTAAAGTGGGTTTCTGTCAATACTGGGGTTATCTTTGCTTTGCCTCAGCTGACCCTGAGTAGGGAAGGGAGACTAGCCCATGCACACCTAATGGCTACTTGCCGTCAAGCGGCCGGCGAAGGGCAAGTGTACTGAAGCCGTGGAATCGATCACTGGACTCATTAACCCAGCAGTCTCCGCCCCTCCCACAGCTCCCCAGCCTTACAGCTGACCGCCGTCCTCCCTTCTCTGTGCTCCCAACTCACTCAAATCACCTTCAAGGGGCTGCGCACCTGCTCACTGCACCAGACTTCCCTCCTGGCCCACGTCCTTGCAAATTGCAGGTGAAACTTAAAAGAAGATGTTTCCAAAATAAACCCCTCACTTGCCCCAGCACACACACACACACACACACACACATACATATGCACCTCTGAGATTCCTCCAGCATTGGTGTTGTGTACAGACACCCTTCTGCTCACGTTCCCTTGTCCCCTGTCCATCCTGGCTGTCCCCCTGCCCCCCACTCTGTGAAAGCACACACCCCGGGCTGCCTGCATCTCCTCTCCTGCTTGCATTGGAAGCGGCAGCTCCCATCAGGCTCTGTTGCCAGCCTGTACTGTACTTCATTAGGCAGCTCTATTTAATGGTTTCAACAAAAGCCATCATTTTAGCCCAACTGCCTTGACTAAATTAAAATTTCCAATCTCTGTTTTAGTGTTCTGCAACTGATGTATACATAAGCAAAACCGGTCAACATCTGCCAGGGGGTTGGCCAGAAGTTCTGTAAAGATGTACTTCACATTTCTGAAGCATGTGCGGAGTAACAGCGTCCCTATCCTCCCGAGAGCTCTCATGGTTTTACTTCACCATTTGTTCAAACACACTTTAGCTGCGGATGAGCCATACAGTTGATTCTCCCCTTGGTTGCCGTTTTATCTGTAGTGTCATTTTGAGTAATTGGGGTATGGTCGCTGATCAACTTACAGGTTTCTCATTGGCAGAAAGGGACTGTATTGGCACCAAGAAAGAATCTGATGGGTCCTCTCGGTGCATGAGCAAGTGTCCCTCTCTTGCACGTGGCTATCCAAGGCCATTACAAAATAAGCTTAATAAAGTCTCCAAGTGTATATGTCTTCATTCTGCCCGGGCAGAGGGAGGCACCTATAGAAGAAACATTGCAGACCAATGTGAGAGCAAGTGTCCCTCTCTTGCACGTGGCTATCCAAGGCCATTACAAAATAAGCTTAATAAAGCCTCCAAGTGTATATGTCTTCATTCTGCCCGGGCAGAGGGAGGCACCTATAGAAGAAACATTGCAGACCAATGTGAAAAGATGGTCAATGTACATATTTAGTCAGTGATCTGTGAAAGTTTTTGAATTAGTTTTTAAAGCTTTGTTAAGACCAGAACGCACAGATGTTGAAAACAAGTTCAGATGTAGCGACAGATGGTATTTGATTATGAAGCAGACTGTTCATATAATACAAAGATGCTGCTTCTGCCATACACAAGTAACTGCAGAGAGTGCAGTAGAAATTTTGGAAGGCAGGCGGTTCGAGAGGGTCTTTGTGCAGCAATAACTTTCCCATTTTCCAGCAGTGCTGGAATTGTGATCGTTTTCCCCTCTTCTTTTCAATCAGCGCCTCTCTCTGCTCTTCTGTACCATGCCTCCCTTTCTAGTGTCTTTTTCTCTAGCCTTCAAAACTCCTCTCTCCCTTTGGCGAATTGTCTTACCTAGCCGTCCTGTCCTTCACCGCAATGGTGTCGACTCAGAGAAGGGATGGTCTCAAGGAAGCAGAACTATGCCCAAAGTTAGGGGGGAATAGGAAATGATCGCCAATGTTCTCATAGTTTAAGGAAGAAGAAATCTCATTATTTACATTTTGCGTGAGAACTCAAATTTTAAACAGAAGCCAGGATTATGGCTTCAAATGTGCTGCCATGAGGCTGAGTTGCTGCCAGCATGAACATCGGTGAGACTCAGCTGCCTCTTCTGTAAAATGGGGATCATGGTTGCTGTGCCCATCTCTCAGGGGTACCAAGAAGATCATATGGGATGCTGGATTAGCAAGGGTCTCGAGAAATAGGAAGTGCATATGCATGTGACTCACATTCTTGTGCACGTAATTTTCATATTCAAATTCATATGCATGTGATTGTCATTGTCAAGGTCAGAAACGCTATTCTGAGAATGGAAGAAGTGTGGGTGTCTTACATTGAAAGGAAGAAATTGCCCTGTGCCTTGGAAGTTTTTGATCAGAAATCCACTCTCCTTTTCTCATGTAGGTCCTAGAAAAATGCTGTGTCATCAGAAATTATGCTCATTAAATGGTATGAAGGCAGGAGAAGCCCTAGTTGGAGAGGTCTACCCTCTAAATGCTTATTCTACTTTTTCACACTGGGGACTTTTGGGGGATCAGCCATTTAGAGATCATGGTGCCACCAGATCCTGGCCAATGTAGAGTTTCTTGGTGAAGGTTCTGGTTATAGTGCCAGGGTAGGAGACAAGCTTAGAAAATGGGAAGGTGAACTCAATAGCCTCAGTTCCAGCCTCCTGAAGAATCCAGGCTTTTAAGTCTAGGTCATTTACCAGGCCTTGTTTCTAAAATTTTTTATGGCTTTTAAACTTTTTTCCCTCAACACATGTCTTTTCCTGTCTGTGTCATGGTATTGATGCAGGTAGGGCAGGGACCAGGAGAGGGTTTAAGGCCACGCCAGCACAGCCTCATTCCTGCACGACTCACAATCCCATCGCCCGTCCCCTGCAATCCAAGTCTCTTGTGCTGAAGGGCTTACGATGTGCCAAATAATATTTAACAAACACAGATGAGCAATAGGAGATGAGGGAAAGAGCCAGCATGCCAAGATATATTGGAGGAGGTTTTGAGAGAACGTTGTCAATGACACAGCTCCAGTGGAGAAGGGGGTGTGGGTTGAGAGTAGAGAAAATTTCAGGATGGAGGTGGATGGAGGGGACAGAGAAGAGTTTTCAGGTATCCTCCTGCGGTGGGTGGCCATCCTGTGATGTTTTTCCATGCTGTTCCTACACACACCTTCTTTTTTGTTAACTTCATTGGTCTGCAGGCCAATGAAATAAACTAGTTTTAATGAGGATAACACTGATATGACACTAAATTATAGTAAATGCCTGGGGTTTGATTAGCCAATAAGAAAAGCAATTTTGAATCTCTCTCCAATTTGCAAATTATGTTAAAGCCCATTGTATTTAGGACCAGTGACATAATTTGTGGAGCTCAATCCAAAATGAAAATGTGTGGTCCCTTGTTCAAAAATTGTTAAGAATTTCAAGAGAGCAATGGCAGAGCAGTAAAGCAGACGTGGGCCCTCCTGTGCACGGGGC